>NC_091129.1:152563614-152738614 GCF_040183065.1 Periplaneta americana
CCTACTTCTTGAGATATCTGTCCGTTCCGGATGTTGGCGGTCATGATTTTACTATCTGTTGCTCTGAAGAGTTCTATAAAGGATTTCTTGAACCATGATGTGAAATTCTTCAAGCATGATATTCGTCTTCTGTCGATTCCCCTTGTTCTCCGTGTATTCCCTTGTTCGCCTTGTATTCCTTTTCTTGTCCTTGTATTTCTCTTGTTCTCCTCGTATTTCTGTGTTCGCCTTATATTTCCTTCTTCTCCTTGTATTCCATTGTTCGCCTTCTATTCCTCCGTTCATCTTGTATTCCCTTGTTCACTTGGTATTTCTCTTGTTCTCCTTGTATTCCTCGTGTTCTCCTTCTATTCCCTTGTTCTCCTTCTATTCCCTTGTTCGCCTTGTATTCCCCTTGTTCGCCTTGTATTCCCCTTGTTCGCCTTGTATTCCCCTTGTTCGCCTTGTATTCCCCTTGTTCTCCTTGTATTCCCTTTCTTCGCCTAGTACTCCGTTGTTCGCCCTTTGTATTTCCCTTGTTCGCCTTGTATCCCATTGTTCGCCGTGCATTACCCTTGTTCGCTTTGTATTCCCTTGTTCACCTTGTATTCTCTTATTCTCCTTGTATTTCTCTTGTTCTCCTTGTATTCTTCTTGTTCGCCTTCTATTCCTTTTGTTCGCCATGTATTCTCTTGCTTTCCTTGTATTCCCCCTGTTCGCCTAGTATTCCGTTGTTCGCCTTGTATTCTCCTGTTCGCTCTGTATTCCCCCTGTTCGCCTAGTATTCCGTTGTTCGCCTTGTATTCTCTTGTTCGCTTTGTATTCCCTTGTCCTTGTATTCCCTTGTTCGCCTAGTATTCCGTTGTTCGCCTTGTATTCTCTTGTTCGCTCTGTATTCCCCCTGTTCGCCTAGTATTCCGTTGTTCGCCTTGTATTCCTCTTGTTCGCTTTGTATTCCCTTGTCCTTGTATTCCCCTGTTCGCCTAGTATTCCGTTGTTCGCCTTGTATTCTCTTGTTCGCTCTGTATTCCCCCTGTTCGCCTAGTATTCCGTTGTTCGCCTTGTATTCTCTTGTTCGCCTTGTATTCCCTTGTCCTCGTATTCCCTTGTTCGCCTAGTATTCCGTTGTTCGCCTTGTATTCTCTTGTTCGCTCTGTATTCCCCCTGTTCGCCTAGTATTCCGTTGTTCGCTTTGTATTCCTCTTGTTCGCTTTGTATTCCCTTGTCCTTGTATTCCCTTGTTCGCCTAGTATTCCGTTGTTCGCCTTGTATTCTCTTGTTCGCTCTGTATTCTCCCTGTTCGCCTAGTATTCCGTTGTTCGCCTTGTATTCCTCTTGTTCGCTTTGTATTCCCTTGTCCTTGTATTCCCTTGTTCGCCTAGTATTCCGTTGTTCGCCTTGTATTCTCTTGTTCGCTCTGTATTCCCCCTGTTCGCCTAGTATTCCGTTGTTCGCCTTGTATTCCTCTTGTTCGCTTTGTATTCCCTTGTCCTTGTATTCCCTTGTTCGCCTAGTATTCCGTTGTTCGCCTTGTATTCTCTTGTTCGCATTGTATTCCCATTGTTCGCCATGCATTACCTTTGTTCGCCTTGTATTCCCTTGTTCGCTTTGTATTTCTTCTCGTATTCTCTTGTTCTTGTATTCTCTTGTTCGCCTTGTATTCCCCTTTGCCTTGTATTTCCCTCGTTCGCATTGTATTCCCATTGTTCGCCATGCATTACTCTTGTTGGCCTTGTATTCACCTCGCTCGCCTTGTATTCACTTACTCTCCTTACATTCTCTTATTCGCCTATTTATATAAAGTATTATCCTTATTTTTAACTAAAACCAAAAAGAGGTATATTACTGTTAATAAAAAAAAATGAATTATGTATTCTGATCATAAAAAAGTGGTCTGTAAGACAGCTGGGTTCCATATACAGTGGTTAATCAACTAAAAATTTTAATTCCTGTTGGTACTGCAATAATTATAGTACCTGATGTAAAGTATGCTCGTGTATCAACGTCTATTCCTTGTTTTTTACTTGTTCTCTTTATATTTCCCCTTGTCTTTCTCTTGTTCTCCTTCTATTCCTCTTGTTATCTTTCTTTCTTATTCTCTTTGTATTCCTCTTGTTCTCCTAGTATTCCCCTTGTTCTCTGCTCCCATACGTTCTAAGTAAAGATATGCAGCATACTAAAGCTATGCACCTGCAGATTTTTTTTTTTTTATTATTTTTTTTTTTATTAAAGTAAACGAAGCTATGTTTCCCATGTGGCTAAAAGCGGTATTTTCGTCCTGTAAATCTCTCCTTGTGCCATGGGACTTCTTTTCCATTGATCCTCATTTATCGGAAAGCCATATGAGATGCATGTGTTGTCCTAGGTTATTCCGCGGGCGCCATTGTGGGAGGGGACGCCTCACATTGTGGGAGGTGGTTTCAATGTCGGTGAGAGGGCAACGCAAGTGATGGGTCTCATGGGCCTTCTCTCTCTGTTTTTAAGTTGCGTGAGCTGCGTGTAGCCCCTCTACCAACCTCCTGCGTACTTTGGTGGGGTAGAGGGATGGAAAGGGGCCTGCTGCGGGGGTGTACATTCGTTCACGCAGAAGGGAGAAAAGTGAAAAATACAAAAGAAAAAAATCCATTATCATTATTATTATTATTTATTTATTTATTTACTTACTTACTTACTTACTATCTTATTTATTTATTTATTTATTTATTTATGTATTTATTTGTTTGTTTAGTTATTTATTTATTTAGTTATTTATTTGTTATTTGGTTATTTATTTATTTATTCAAGTCGCTGAATCCTAGTAAAATTTAAAATTATGGCTTATTTAACGACGCTCGCAACTGCAGAAGTTGTATAGCCGATGTGCCGGAATTTTGTCCCGCAGGAGTTCTTTTACATACCAGTAAATCTACTGGCATGAGCCTGTCGTATTTAAACACACTTAAATGAGGCGCTGACACGGGAAAGGTAGTAACTGCCAAAAACAAAATTTTTCAGGGGAAGCAAAAAACAAATTTATGAACACTTTCTCACTTATATTATTACAGAAACTGCTTTAAATGAAAGGCATACACTCATGTTTGCGTTACATATGAAATTTGAAAAGTCTGGCACAGATTTATCTGTGAAATCCTATTTTATGAAAATACAACATTGAAATCACTCTTTAGCCAAACTGAGAATTAACGTTATTTATATATTATGCACAAATTTTTCGGTAAAATGCATGATACTTTTCATCGAGGCAGTCTAACATAGATAACAAGTCTCTCTTTTTGGCATCAGGGACGACTGGTATTCTTTCAAGGCGTTGCAAGCACTGCAAGTTAGTGATTGACGTTAATGACTGTCCTTTCTTAAAAATCCTGTGCTCTGTCCACATTTCAAGGTCATTAAATGACTCTTGTTTTTATTACAGGAAAATCAGCTCTTGAGAGTCTAATCCAATTGAGGGTGTTGATTTTGATAGGAGTTGTATTCAAAAACTTGTCACATTCTGCAGAAAAGTCGAAGAAATCCTCATCCTTCATCATTATTACATTATTAGGCCTTACCTCTTCTGGAACCATGGTCTTACATCTTTTTTTTTTTCTTTTCTCTATATGCCAAATTCCCTATCACATGGCATGTAGGAATATTCTGAAACCAGGAATTTGAAGTCCACTGAATCAAAATGTTTCTTGGCAATAATGTAAATCAGGACCATTAGAATCATGCGATTCTTATTCTGCCCTGCACAGTTATCAGCCCATATTTGTCTAGACACACTCTGATGTTGTAAAAGGAGTTACTACCTTCTCCGTGCCAACAGCTGTGCACATACAACTTACAACATCTAGTGACTGCGTTTCCAACTTCGTTTCATTACATACGGACATACTATCTTCTCTGTGCCATTGGCATGGCCATTTACTACCTCCTCAATGAAAAATCTAAAAATTCGAATTTTTGGCAGTTACGACCTTTCCCATGTCAATGCCTCAAATGTCATCGATCTGGGCCGGGATCGAACCCGCAACCTCGAGCACAAAAGGACAGCGCTATACCGACTACGCTACCCAGACCGACTGAATACTAGTCCAAACAATAGAAAAGTTAAAATAAATTACCGCCGTAAACAGTTAAGAGTGTTTTAATTTAGTGAAAAGTCGCTATGTCCTTGTATAAACAATAGAAAAGATAAAATAAATTGTCTCCGAAAACAATTGAAGGGTCCACTGCAAGAATGATAGATGTCACTTTCTTGTCGAAAATGAACCAAGACTGTCAGTGCATAGCTTAAGACATATAGAATGTACAGACAGAGTTTTATGGTATTAACACTGATAGTCATTGTCCAGTAATGATCGGAACATCACAGTTAAGCTTTGAGCGCTAAGCATTTCAAACTTTCAATTGCTTCTCCTGAAAAATGTATTCCAAATGACATCCATCATTCCTGCAGTGGGCTCTTCGTTAAAAGTGTTTAAATTTAGCGAAAAATTCGCTGTAATGACAACACATTCTTTGCTATACTGTTTTCGCTGTAAGAAAAATCCTAATGTAAACATAAGCACGTTGCTGTCATACTCGTGATTGGCTCCCAGTCGAAACACTCACATGACGCAGGAAAATATAGTTCGTATTTGGAAACCACAATCTTGTATTATTTGAAAATAAAAAAATTGAATTCTAGTTATTAAATACGATGAAACATTAACTTCACTCATATGTAAAACGCTGTGTAAAAGAAAATCTACTTATATATTTTGTTATATACTATGAACGCGGATGAATACCAACAGTAATACCGAGGTAGTCTGTTCTTGTAACAAGCTGGCGTCACTTGAGCTCGTAGTTGTTTACGTGAGCACGTGATATTGAAGTATGGCTTCTGTATCCTCAAGTGTCCATTGTGAAGACATAAGACTTAAAAATAATTTAATTGCATTAATTATAAAGTAAATGTTTGCAACGCAAACGAATGCATAGTAGTGAGGTTAGGCCTTCTTGACGAGTAACGGGAGTTGTTCAACATGATACAGAATGTACAACAGTAGGCGGGAACACGTACTGAGAATCTATGGTGCCAAACAGCGGCCAATGAAGCCTCACTTCAGTCACGTGCTATTGTTTATATTAGGATTTTTCTTACAGCGAAAAGATTATAGAGCTCTCCCTTGGTTTGGGAATAACCCAGGAACAGGAGCCAAATGCGGCTCGAAGAAGTATTTTGCTCATGCCTGTCTTACTGCATACTAAGGCTTTCCTCCAAACGACCTGTTCTGCCTACATCACCTCACGAGTCTTGGCGCGGCGAGAAAGAATACATAAAACATTGAAAGACAAGCAGGAGGCAAGAACCATCCACTCGGAGACACGAAGGAAATAATGGAAAGGAGAGGAAGAAACGAGAGGGGGAGTTAGGACCCTACCTGTAGTAAAAGACTAGGAATGCAACCTGAAGTACAATAAAATAACACTGGTCGTCATCGGTGGTGTAGTAGTTACCTTTCTGCTACTAGATCTTAAACTAACGACTTCAAATCTGAACTGAGAGCGACGGCATTTTTGTCCATCGTTATGGAGTAGTGGTCAGTATGTGTGACTACGAAACTGATGGACCTGGATTCTAATCCTGGTTGAGACATATTTACTGGTTGGAGTTTTGATATGAAACGTGTATACTGAGCTCCAACCACGAGAAAGTCTCTGCCGGATGAGACGAAGGGGGGTAATGCTGTGAATGAATGTTTGATGTCATAAGGTCACACACGTGGGTACTCTTATCTCTATTGACTAGCTCTCACAGCACAAACCATAACATTGATACAGACATATTGATACTACCCTAGTTACAAAATTAGATCACAGTCAATCTCCTGGTCTTTTAATCTCTTCATACAGGAAATAACATATGCACGAGAGCGCATGGTTTTTAAACTGGCGTTATAACGGTAATATTATTTATCTACTTTGTTCCAATAGATGACGCAATAGTAAGCACATTCATTTCACGGTTGATCTCCTGGTTGGAGAACATTATTCTACCTACAAACTGGGATAATGTGTAACATTTTGTGCAAGATGAACTTGATCGAGTTTTTTTTTTATATTCTTATTTATTAACCTTTAACTAGGTATGTGGGTGGCCACAACACCCCAGCTACTAGAGATGAATAAAACTAACTGTCGCTCTCGCTCGCTATGTTCGTTGCATTTGTCTTTCGAGCCTCAGCTCGTCATTCTCGAAATAGCATTTGGTCGGCGTGAAAAGATTTCGTAACTTTGAGTAACATACATCAGTGATGTCAAAGCAAGCGCATTTTTCTGAAGTCGTGCGCGGGCAGCAAGCGCTAAGTATGGAAAGAGGAAGGGTTGTGTATATGAATAAGCAACCTGTTGGATTAAGAAAACAGTGGTGCACAAACTTCAGACGGAACGTGAAATTTTATGTCGTTATTTTTATATGGCTTCTTTCTGTTTAATATTATCTGTATTGTCTGTAAAACAAAAGTACTAACACTGATTTCTTAATATTCCACTTGTGTTTTTAATCTTAATAACATAATAGAGAGTTAAGAAGGAATATTCACTTAAATTCCATAGTAGTATAATATTATACTGTGTTAAGTGGATGAAACACATCATTCATAAAGAAAGTGATATTCCAAAGAAAGAGATTGAGTATGACATGATAAGTTGGAATTTATGTTGGTGATATCTTTGGCCTTACAAAAGTAATCAATAAACTAATCAAAACAATATTACAGTACAAAGCAAAGTTACCTAGGTGCTGTATCTGTCTTAAGTGTAACTAATATTACATAACAAAACTCTTATCGCATTATGCTTTTAAGGTGATATTTGTGAGCAACTTCCTCTCATCAGAATATTAAATTATTTTCTCGAAATCTGCTGAAGCTATAGAGCTGACATTTTTACAACACATGGGCACGTATCTTTTGCTTATGATGTAACAGTAGTTATTTTGTTAATTCATTTCCTTACAAACAATTTCCATGCGAATATTTTCAAAATTTTCAATACACTATCTTCAGTAATAGTCTACGTATATACGGTATATTAGATTTACGAAAGCACTATGTAAGGCTACTAAATAAATAGGCCTATGCCTGAAAATTTCACTTTTCTATATGAAAAGTTGAGAAAATATTTCTTTTGAATAAAAAAATCAAACTTGTAAAAAACGAGCATTAAAATTAAAACTTACATTCTTATAATGCACTTATACCTCTCAGACAAATCTAAAAATTAACATGGATACAGTTTTAATAAGTTCTCTTCCCTTTATCTATTGAATCAGTGCTGGCCACCCCTGAATATAGCTCGACCAAGGGGCATAAATCACCTCTTTCGTCTGTCTCTTTCCTTTCTGCTGTAAAGCGCTCAAGCTCTCCTGGGCTCTAAAGCGCGCGCTTGCTCCTGGTGGACATCAATTGACATGCCTGATATACATCATTGAAATAGGTAACATAAATGTTTAAATGAGACAAAAAGACAAAACAGAACAGTATCTTAGTTATCAAAATGTTCTGGTTCTATTATATGGTATTACCTATGGTTATACAAATAAAAAAACAATTCCCAAATAAATTTGCATTTCTAAGAAACATAAAACATGACATTAACATCTTTTTACGTGAGGTTATACACTTGATCTTAAACATATGAAAAGTAAATTCCTAGCCTTTTAATAAGAGCCTAGTAATTAAATAAAGACTGGGGAACGGATTATTATATACTGAAAGGTAGAGATGATGTTTCAAATAGGCTACTTGATTGTTTATACATATATAACAGTTGTCAAAGTAGATAAAAGTTCAGCTGCTGACTTCGGGACTTCGGGACTTGATCACAATATCGAGTCTCGGAAGACTCACAAGCAGTCTTTACGTCAAGGACGCGACGTAATACAACATTGTCGTGCGGGTTTTCGGCTTTGCAGGCGCTGTTAGTCTCGTTTTCTCGATTGTTGTTCATCTCTACCAGCTACTAAATAATCAGTGATTCTGAAAATAATGTTGTCTATACTGCTGGCGGACTTATTACCTTCTCGAAAAGGATCATTGTTGATGCTGAAAGCGTTAGGTCAATTTTATTGTCAATTATTCACTCTCAGCGCGGATTTGAGTGATTAGGGTGCTATTGACACCCCACGTATCTTATAGCGTTATATTTGTTGAAGAGTTATTTCCTAAGAGTTCTGATTTTATTTACAACATTATAATGGCCAATGGATAACATACAAAAAAGATCACAACACTTCTGAATGTGGTAGGCCTATTACCAGACGATAACGTAATTCCTTGTGAAGAATCAGATCACAGGGAATCAGAGAACTGTGAATTTAATGATCATGTTATTGAAAATGAACACACTAACGATGATGATAGTGGTGAAAATAATGGCAAGATTAGAAATGAAATATCATCAAATAATGACGTAATTATTTGTGAGGAATCAGATCACAGTGAAACAGAGAGTTGTGAAGTTAGTGATCATATGACTCAAAGTGAACAATCTGACGGTGGTGGTTGTGGTGGTTGTGGTGGTTGTGGTGGTGGTGGTGGTGGTGGTGCGAAAATAGCAGTGGTTTAGTTTAAAACAAACCTTGGTGAAAATAACTAATAACAAGTTTATAGGTTTTAAAAAGTGTTAAAAGGTGATTTTTCTTTTTCTTTGGATTTACTTATCGAACTCAAGACCTTCCTCTAACGAAATTAATAACATTTGCCCCTTAATGTATTAAGGGGAGATGATGGTATTTTTTGCTGAAAAAAGAGTAAATGTTTAAAAAAAAAATCTTTAAAATGCTCTGTGATATGTGTGGAATGCATAGCATAATATTTTTTGGGTATTTGTGCCCTTATCTGATGTTGAGACGCCATTTTTGAACTTCCTGCGTTATGGATTTTTAAATCACTCGACCCCTTTTATTGTTGTTTCCGGTAAATTGAATTTTCAAAACATTTTTTTTTTTCTTTAAAATACTCTTTGATGTGTGTAGAATGCATTGCATAACATTTCGTGGGTATTTGTGCCCTTATCGGATGCTGAGACGCCAATTTTAAACTTCCTGCGCTATGGATTTTTAAATCACTCGCCTCCTTTTATCGGTTTATGGTAACTTCATTTTTTTGCTACATTGCCAGACAAAAATGGATATAATTTCTGAACTGTTAAAGACACATGCATGAAATTTAGAACACACATTCTTTAGACTATTAGGAAACTTTTCTCTGTAACAGAATTTTGTTAATTGATTTCATTTTAAAAATACGTCCGTTTGTTTGCAAGAAAGGAATTCAGAAAAGTGTTATTATATTTTAATTGTTTATTTTACAAACGTAGGGACTAATATCAAAATTCTGTTACAGACAGTTTGTAGAGCATGCACGGGATGAGTCTACATTTAAAAATGATTTAGATATATCGATTTTAGTAAAATCCTGCACTGGGTATATTTTTTTCAAATTTGGGGCCCCAAATAATTTTTTTTTCAAAATATTTATATTTGATTGAGTTTCTACAAGTATGAGCTCGCTACATAGAAAAAATTAATATTTTACACCAAATAGGAAAAAAGTTAAAAAAAATACCGTCCTCTCCCCTTAAGTAAAGGCAATGGCTTTGTTCAAGACTCTGGACTCATTTCGCTGACATTATCACCTTCATATCACTCAGACACTAGAGTACCATAGCTGTTGATAACGCGTCGTCAAATAAACCAATTAAAAAATAAATCCCTAAATATTTTAAAATTAAAAAACAACAGGAAAAACTCAGTTGCCCCTGTCAGGTATTGCACCTGCAACGCATGAGTTTATTTACAGTCGCTTTACTGACAGATGTAAAATAGCTAACCGCTTGCGCGGGATTCGTGTAGTTGTGCATTTAGTTGAAAGATTTCGTTTCGATGAGTCCTTGTAAAAAATCGACATCCTGAAATATGGATACCAGTTCTGGGAATTGCAATTCCACGTGAGGGACTATTTTTGCAACAGAAATAATTAGATGACAAAACCCAAGGGGTAAAAATTTTTTGTTGAACTCGTTTGATGTGTAGAAATTGATCCTCGAGGCATTGGTGTTCATTAACGATCGTTACACTGCTCTGCACCCATTAGGTCGTGAGTTCGAATCGTCAGGGGAATTGATTTACTGTTCGTTTTATATTGCGACAACCAGCAAACATATCGCTACCACATTACTCTCCCAATAAGCCAGAGGTCGTCTGTAAGATGTGAACCGTACAATCCGTCCATTATTTCATATTTTGCCAACATTTTATTTTTCCGTTTGGCCACTACGACTATATATCACCATCAGCATCATGCTGCTGGCTCATCTCCGGGGCAGTGAACTTGACTAGTAATCCGAGGCATGAGTTCGAACCCGGTTCAAGCTTATTACCACGTTCGGTATTAGTAGTAGTAGGGTTTAAGAAGGGCGCGTCAGCTACTATGGCTATTTGCGCCCTTATCTGAAATTCTTAATATAACAAACACACACACACATATATATATATATATATATATATATATATATATATATATATATATATATAATTTGAACTGGTAATGGAAATTACGGGAAAACGGCTGAACGGATTTTAATAAATGGCCCCTCATTTTGAAGCTTGGAACCCAAAGTTTTTCGGAAAAGTAGTAGCTTTCAGTGAAATGTCAATTTTACTACATAATTTTCCTATTTTCCAAAATCCATCTGTTGTCAGTTTTGAGAACTAATTTTATCGAATCACGGCCGACCTGATTGAATTTCAGAACAAAACACACACTACAATAAACAATAGGTTATTACACGAAGGCCATGACCTGCAGGATTGCCGACATATTTAGAGCTCAATTCAATTTGTTATTAAAAACTGATTCTGCAGTGTATAATAATTTTCTGAGTACAGCTGTGTATTGGATATTCAAATCTACGAAACTTGAGGTGGTTTGATGACATTATTATCATTAAAAATTAAATATTATTATAGTTAATATCATGATGCATCTATTTTTCATTAATTGTACATAATATTGATGCTATATTGATGACATGAAAGTGAAACGTTTTGAAGTTATGTAAGTAAATGTAGAGAATATCTTAATTTACATCTTCATTTCTATAATTTACTGAGTGGCTGCTATATATAACTACAAAACTTAAGTAAGATAATAATATTGTTATTAAAAATCAAATATTTTTATACTTATTAACCCAGTGGGGTTGGGTCTTTTTCATATACTAAATGGCGGTGTAGTGTAGATATTGATATTGTCATTGTCTTCAGTATTGGCTCGAGAGAGCGCAAAAATTACAGTTCCTAAGGAAAGATCAAAAGGTATTACTTACTGATAAAATAAAATGCCTAGAAAATTTTGTAGTCTCCAGATCATTTCAGCAAGGTCTCTTAGTAGGATAAAATGATTTTACGCTCTACATTTCAAGTTTTACATACAGCAGCTATACGAAAATGCTATTGTTCGAAAGCTTAGCAAACCTGACATTTTTTTTAACTTTCGCCTACAATCCACAATGACCTGAAATAGCTACTGCTATCATCGTGACATTGATACTTGCGTTTTCGCGTTGAAACTCAAAAACTGAAGTTGGATAGGTTCAAGAGAAAGTATTTGGCCTAAAAAAATCCATTCAGAGGGAGTATGTTTCATTATTATGGAAGCAAATAACTATTAAAAAGACAAATATTCTTCATTGAAAATAAATCTGAAAAATTTTTATTTGAACGTCTAACGAACTTAGTTTGCAGCAGCATGTGCTGCACAAGCCACTAGTAAATAATATAATAATCAGAGTGCTAAAACAACTAATAAGCGTTGTCACGATAAAACGAGGCACACAAATGCAGTATACATAAGGTGATTTCTACAGAATCATAAACTGAGCAATTCTACCACACTAGGTGGTATTCAAGACGAACAAATAAAACAATAAAACTAAGGCCACCAGAGATAACTTGTGAATCATATTTTAAAACCATAAAATTTTATAAAATATTCGGATGTATAAAGTCCGAAATGTCAACAATGTAAAATCAAATATAAAACAACAAATGTAACCTCCGGATGTAAAGGGTCCGGAGGATAAGTAAAACGGATCAATAAAAAACTAAATCACTTTATCGAAACCTGTATTCGATAAAAAAATCTCAGAACTGCATTTGTACAATTAAAATCATTTCCAAGAGCGTCACGTAGTGACGGCCGAATTCCATATTGCCTGCGGGCACGGTCATATTTTCTGCAACGCAATAAAAAATGTTCCACCGTAAGTGGAACACGGCACATAGCCCATCACACTCCGGCTGAGGCTCGCCACGTAGGAGATGGCCATGTGTCAGATGACAGTGGCCAATCCTCAACCGGGTGAGTAAAACCTCCTCGTGTCGTGACGCTCTTGTGGACGAATCCCAAACTCGAACAGTATTCTTTATATTTCGTAATTTTTTTCCATCTTGTGCAGGCCATTCTCACGTTCGGTATTTCCAAGGTTTCTTCTGTCAAGCGAATGTTAGGTAATCGATGGCTACATCATTTTCACCGGCGCTAGGTAGCCTTGCAGTTGATACAGCGTCGTTATATAACATTAAAATAATCGCCATTATTATCTTCAACATAATATTCGTATACAGACATCATTGTTCTTTTCCAGGTAAAATTTGGGATGATACCTACCTTAAGTATTTAGGCATAATTTTCGATAATCATTTAAAATGGAACAAACACATTAATTACCTTTGTAATAAATTACGTAAAATAGTATATTATTTTGTTTTATTCAGGAATTACTTGTCAATAAGTTTATTACGCACAATATATTTAACTTTATTTCAATAGTAATTATGTATGGAATTATAGGATGGGGTAGCTCATTTAAGGAGACACTAAGCTTAAAAATTGGAGAAAAAATGTCATAGAAATGAAAAATTAAATTTCTACACTAATTTACGTGACAGAACTAAATCAATACGCAGAATTCTTCTCCCATTCATTGAGAAGTCACAGTCAAATGCACAAAGCCAAAAAATAAAAAATTATTATTAAAAGTGATATTTCAATTAATGATTGATTAAAAATTGAAATATTTTTTATTTTGAAAAGTATTGGATCTAATGAGTTGAGATTTTGCATGTTACTTTCCATGTGTATATTAAACTTTTTCTCCAAATTTGAAAAAGATTGATCAAATAGGAAAAAAGTTCCAAAATATAGTTGAGTGTACCCTTAAATCCAATTTTAATCCACTTTATTTATTATAGAAGAAAATAATTAAAATATGTCTTCATAAACCTATTGATTTTCCATCTCAAAATTTGTTTTTAGACTTTAATGTACTTAACGTAAGACAAATTATTTATTATATTGTATTAATAAAATTCATACATAAAAATCGAAATAATTTTGAATTGTATTCTCATAGTTATGAAACAAAAGGTATGAGTTCTTTAAGATTGTTTGAACCAAAATGCAACACTGTTACAGTATTTGATCATAGTAGTAATTTAGGCCCAAGAATATATAACAAATTTATATTTAAATATCCTAATCTTGTCAATTCTAATAGTTCTAGTATTAAATTAAAAAAGTTATGTATGAATTTTGTAAAAATTGAAAAATTGTAAATTTAAATTTATATACTATAATTGCACAGAAGACATAAGACAAATTGTATTGTATACTTATTCATTTCAATTCAGGAATCCGCCCCTGAGCACGAGTTCACCTCTTTCAGGGGCGAGCTAAAGTTTTTCTATATATAATATGTTATGTTATAATTATTAGCAAAATAATAAATAAATAAAATAATAAAAAATAAAAATAATAATGCCATTAAATTGATTAAAATTGGTTTGATTCCAACCTACTTGTCTTAAATTGTACTAAAACTTGGGTTGTACCATTTTCACTAACAGCTGTTGATATGAAATATCCTGATTCGCTCTTGTATTTAAAAATTCGTACATCCAATTTTCTTCTAATAATATTGTAACTGTCCTATTCTAAATGAATCTCCCCAAGTTAAGTATCTCGGAATAATAATCCACCAGCACTTACGTTGGGATAAATATGTTCTTATTCTTTGCAATAGATTATGTAAAATTATTCACTATTTTGTTATCTTACGATTACTTAACTATCCATACTTTAGAACTGATTTACCTCGCATTAGTACAAACTACAGGGTGAATAAAAAGTCTGGAACCATATAAATATCTTCCATATGCTTGATTTTCGACTTCTAACATCTTAATATTAATGTATGAAATTTAGCCATTACAGGTTTTGTTTTAAGTAATCGGTAATTAACCTGTTAAGCAAGAATTTATGTAATTTTGATTTAAATAAAGTTATTGTCCAACAACCCCTTACATCACTCGGAAGCGAGTACGAAATTTCTAGCAACTGACACTGTATAGGATGAAAAATATAAAAATGTCTTGTAACATTATAGTAGAGTAAAGGTTAGTAATACTGTGATACTAATAATATTATGATAGTTCTTTTTGAGAAATTTTTACAATTATACTGAGCGAGAGGAAGATTTTTTTTTTACATCAACGTATTAAGGGAATGTTTGTGGACAAGTTTCTGCACAAAACCGGTCCTTTTCTCGCTCAGTAAAATTGTAAAAAAAATTCTCGAAAAGAACTATCATAATATTATTAGTATCACAATTTACCAACCTTTACCCTATTTGTATTTCAGATTTTATAGTTTCTCGTACATCATAAGTGAAATAAATTCATTTTAGCAGTATTAGGGATGTCTGAAAGATTCGAGTTACCATGTCCAGTGTTCCCAAGATACCATAAAAAAAAACTTTTCTTGTTGTTTTCAATGTTACGAGGCGCGTCCATAAAGTAACTTTGTGCGAAATCGTGCGTATTTGCTTGGTTTCCGCACAAAACCAATCCGCGGAAAGTCTTAAATTCCACATTCAGTATTCCCAACCTAACACACACAACAATTTCCCTCTTCTTACCGCTTAAGTGACATATTGATTTTACTGCTTTAGGCTTTTAACATATTACTTTTAGAGACGTTCAATATAGTAATAATTATAAGTTGAAAACTTACCACTGCAGTTTCACCTAAATTGCACTGTTAAGTATTGTTTTTTAAATATTTGAAAAAATTAAGTAAACTCTACAACACCACAAAAGTTACTGCATTTGTAATGCAAGTAACATTAAGGAAGCCGTGAAAAAATCAACAAGATTCCAGATGCCGATGTTATTACTGCAATATGTTGTATAAATAATATTGTTAAAATATTAAAATGAAAAATAAATCATTACATAACCTTACCGTTTGTTTTAAGTTCGCATTTATAGACTGGGGGGGGGGGAAGACAGACGTATATCACGGCCTGCTGGAATATAGTAAACACAGAAAACATTTTATAGCAACAATGTTGAAGATAGATATTTTAGTTTTTAAAAGTTGCCGTCATTGAACAGAAACCAAGATGGAGATTTCATTGCAACTAATTAGAAATTCCTCTTTCAGGTATGTAATAAACGATCTTCGCACAAAATACACGAGCGGTATGTTTTCTTTCAATTCTCGGAAATTAAAAAAGCTCAACTACGTTTCGCTTTTTCAAACTTTTCCTCTAACATGAAAACTTCAACATACCGCTCTTGTAACGCACATTACTATTCCCACTCTTTCCACAGCTAGAAAACCATATGTTGCGCGAAGCGACTGCGTGCACGTGATAGAGTAATGTCCTGGCATGGCGCATGCGCTAGCGGAACTTCCCGAGTGCTCTCAGTAGCTTCGTTGCATTGGTTGAAGATGGACACTCCTATTCCAGCTCCCGCCGAGTGTGAAGTGCGGTCAGTGATAAAGGTTTTGAATGCACAGGGCATAGCGCCGATTGAAATTTATCGTCAGCTGTGCCAGATCTATGGGCCTAGCGTCATGAGCAAGCAGATGCTGCGTTGCTCCACAAGGTCGTCTGTGATGATGGTTGGCCTCCCACTGCGCTCCTCGTCATGCACATTTTGGCGTCCTGCTGAAAATTGTCTACAGCAGCAACGCACCATCTGCTTGCCCATAGACCTGGCACAGCTGACGATCAATTTCAATCGGCACTATGCCCTTTGTATTCAAAAACTTTATCACAGACCGCACTTCACTCTCGGCGGGAGCTGGAATAGGAACGTCCATCTTCAACCAATGCAACGAAGCTACTGAGAGCACTCGGGAAGTTCCGCTAGCGTATGCGCCATGCCAGGACATTACTCTATCACGTACACGCAGTCGCTTAGCGCAACATATGGTTTTCTAGCTGTGGGACGAGTGGGACTCGCCTCGTACTTTGACATAGACGTGATGTATACTATTTGTTTCAGTCTAACCTGACACATCTTCCTCGGCACGAGTACGTGCCTGGGGTCGGCATGGGGATCGCGAAGTGTCCGTATGACCCAGCTGACAACTCGACGGCTGTCTGGGTTGAGAAAGGCAACCCTGGAGAACTACCTGGTCTCTACAGCGGTACAAATGCCGAGTTCACCAAGGCGGATACCGTCATCTTCCGTACTGACCTGCATAACTTGACGACTGGGCGACGCGAGTACTCCTTCAAGAGGACTCTCAAGTACGACTCCAAGTGGCTGGACAGTGAGTATACTTATTCTTGTCTTTGGGGTAATGGAGAGTTGGCTTCTTTACTTGTAGAACATACAGTGGCGTAGCATGAAATTTTGAGCAGGGGAAGCTAACTCAAGTTGTCTTTCATGCAATATGAGAAAATGTATTACAAAGATACAGTCTTAAAATAAATAGTAGTCAATTTCAAGTCAGCAGTCGAAGAATAGTTGGAACATCGTAAGTAACACCAATAAGGCATGACCTCAAATGGTACGTAATAAAATATGATTTCACGGTTTACACATATCTCTTAACAAATAGACACGTATACGTATAACATTAGTTCACTCCCTGCCATACTTAGAGAAATCACAATATTAGTATCATTACGTAAGTATGCGTCTGTCTTTTGGTTGTGTCCTTCATTGCCAGCAAGGGAGTCGGTCATTTGTTTTTTTAAATCACACTTTTGTTCGTAAGTCAGTCTTGATAATACAATTGTCCTAAAAAAAAATTCAAGTAAATTAGTGTCAGGAACTGTTATTTCGCTCATTATTTATTATATCAGCCACAATGCACACTAACACTTCAACTGACACAACTGACGAATAGGGATAACTCGGAAACTACTCTTACTTATTTTAAATGTTAAAGCTAGCTTCTTGGCGAGCCTTGCGACTAGGGTAGTTTAGTTTGAAAGGGATGGAAAATGTGCGGGGTGGATTACACAGAAGAAACCGGTCTGCTTATAAGCTGGTGTGTGCAGGCTTCTTGTTTACTGCTGCATCACAAATAATCCTGAGCTGCCGCATCACAATATTTAACGCGTAAATATAAATTCTATTAAAATTAATAAATAATTTTGTCCATAAACTGCAAGTTTATTATGAAATTATTATTAACTGGGAAAGCTAAGCTTTTTAGCTTACATTGACTCTACGCCACTGAGAACATAACGCAGAGTTCGTTTTTATCTGTGTAACGCAAGGTGGAGATTTGTTCCTTATCCTCATACGAGATAGTAGAGAATAATTGGTTCTTATCTTTGTACAGGACAGTGATTTTCGTACGTAATAGTTGAGAGTTAATCCTTATTTTTGTACTGGATAGTTAAAAGTTCTTCCTTAATCATTGTATGGAATAATGAAGAGTTGGTCCTTATCTTAGGTATCCCTAGAAAAATAGTCCTCGAGAAGTCTGGTGAACGTGATGGCCATAACATAGCCCAAACAGCGAATAGGGATTATAAAGAATGGACACTTCGCGTCGATACCTTTGATTTCAATGACCTTCAAGCCAGCTAGAGCGTGAGATTCTGCTTTCTCCCTAGAGTTGGCGCTGACATCACACCAGCTAGCAGTCGACACAGCGGAAATATAACACATATAATTAATACATCTAGGTACATTATGTACTCAAATAAAATAAATTGGATTCATAAAAGAATAAATCCGTCATTAACTGTAATGTCTAGATTTTAGAGTTCCTTTATAATGAGAGTTGAGACGTTGACCCCAACAACAATTAAAATATTTAGGTAATGATTTGATAGCACTGAAAATGGAAAAACAAAACTCTTATGAGAAGTAATACCATATACCTCTATTATATTATATTATATTATATACAAATATTAAACGAATTTGATACATAATTTTATAAAATATTATATTATTTTATAATATAATGTATTATATCTGAAATATAAAACATTATTATTACTACTAGTTTGTCATTGAGAAATAAGAAAAAGCTGTTAACTTGAATTTATTTGAAGCAAAGCGTTACTGGATTATGCAATAAGGTAGGCGATGTTTGGATCCTGTGTCTCAACTCTATACTCAATTATTATCTTAGCGTATGCTCGATTACACTAACCTCTAGCGCTTGAAAGTGGAACTAAACGCTGACGCACAGAGAAACAAAACACAGGAAAATTCGCTCAGTGTCAACTCTTTATAATCCCTATTCGCTGGCCCAAACGAGAAATTAAATGTCCTGGAAAAAAGTTTGAAAGCCATTCATGTTAATTATTGCAGTATATGCAACTAACTTTCTGGAATCATAGATTGCGTTCTGGAACTTCAAGAATAATTCTTTGCATTATAAGTTTTCAGTTATATAGATGTTTTCTTCCTTAATTCTCGAAGAAGTAAATTATTATTCCTTAATCGGTTATTTATCAACGCCTTGTCTATTCTGCGGTTATCTAGTGTCGATGTAATTAGTGTTGACAAAATAATGTTTTTGGAGTTTCGAGGGATTAATTGGCATTCATCCTGGTATGGATGGAACTTCAAACGTTTCCATAAAATCTTCCACACAGTTTGTTGGGGGATGTTTAATTCTCTCCTGGCTTTTACGGCGGATTTCTGTGGACTTCGTGTGAAACTCTCTCTCACCCGCTCCACATTTGCCTCACTTACTGATGGACGACCGGTTGACTTCCGCTTACAGATGCATCCCCCCGTTTTGAAATCAGCGTACCACTTACAGATACTGGGCCCACTGGGTGGATCAACACCAAATTTTCTTCTAAAATTGCGTTGTACAGTGACAATCTAGCACACAAAATTATCTCCTGTCTTCGTTTGCAGCCATTTTTCTGTTATATCGTCTCCTAGCAACGAAATTAATAAATATGCGACAGGTTCACCAACATAACAAAAAATATTTGAGTTTCTCTTTTCCATTGATACCAATACCACGTTTCTAAGTGTCTCCTAACGATAGTTATTCAAGTTTGTACTCGGAAAGATCATTTATAGTAACACTGTATTTACAGACTTGTATTACTATGTTTTAACATACACTTTTTAGTGCTGTATATGTACATGCATAAAAACATTTTATTTTTTGTTGCATAACGTTGTAATGAGATACTGAGGAGCGGTTCTAGTGGAATGTTCATTTTAATAATTTCCTTCTGGCTAACATACGCTGAAAACTGTAATACAACAAAAATTCAAAGTGAACCGTAAATAAAAAAAATAAAAAATGATTAAAACAACTGGAAAATAACTGTATAATGATGATGCAAGAACAGAAAAATTATTTCAAAATTCAGAATATGAAACAAAATCTCGTTAATTATATAGCAGTACAAACAGAGTAATTCGGTCAAGGTTGTTGAAGTTAATGCTACATTTATGATATTGAAATATGAGATGTACAACGTATGCCAGAAGCATTGATTACAAGAACAATATCTATATATATATATAATTTAAACTGGTAATGGAAATTAAGGGAAAACGGCTGAACGGATTTTAATGAGTGACCCCTCATTTTCATGCCTGACATCCAAAGTTTTTCGGAAAAGTAGTAGCTTTCAGTGAAATGTCAATTTTCCTACATAATTTTCCTATTTTCCAAAATCCATCTGTTGTCAGTTTTGAGAATTAGTTTTATTGAATCACGGCCGACTTGATTGAACACACACTACAATAAACAATAGGCTATTACACGAAGGCCATGACCTGCAGGATTGCCCACATATTTAGAGCTCAATTCAATTTGTTATTAAAATCTGATTCTGCAGTGTATAATTTTCTGAGTACAGCTGTGTATTGGATATTCAAATCTAAGAAACTTTAGGTGGTTTGATGACATTATTACCATTAGAAATTAAATAGTATTATAGTTAATATCATGATGCGTCTATTCTTCATTAATTGTACATAATATTGATGCTATATTGATGACATGAAAGTGAAACGTTTTGTGGTTATGTAAGTAAATGTAGAGAATATCTTAATTTAGATCTTCATTTCTATAATTTACCGAGTGACTGCTATATATAACTACAAAACTTAAGTAAGATAATAATATTGTTACTAAAAATCAAATATTTTTATACTTATTAAACCAGTGGGGTTGGGTCTTTTTCATATAGTTAATGGCGGTGTAGTGTAGATATTGATATATTGTGTCATTGTCTTAAGTATTGGCTCGAGAGAGCGCAAAAATTACAGTTCCTAAGGAAAGATAAAAAGGTATTACTTACTGATAAAATAAGAGGCCTAGAAAATGTTGTAGTCTCCAGATCATTTCAGCAAGATCTCTTAGTAGGATAAAATGATTTTACGCTATATATTTCAAGTTCTATGCAGCAGCTATACGAAAATGCTATTGTTCGAAAGCTTAGCAAACCTGACATTTTTTTAACTTTTGCCTACAATCCACAATGACCTGAAATAGCTACTGCTATCGTCCTGACATTGATACTTGCGTTTTCGCGTTGAAACTCAAGAACTGAAGTTGGATAGGTTCAAGAAAAAGTATTTGGTCTAAAAAAAAATCCATTCAGAGGGAGTATGTTTCATTATTATGGAAGCAAATAACTATCAAAAAGACAAGTATTCTTCATTGAAAATAAATCTGAAAAATTTTTATTTGAACGTCTAACGAACTTAGTTTGCAGCAGCATTTGCTGCACAAGCCACTAGTATGGTTATAATCCTCATGGGATAAGAAATCCAGGAAGATCCTCATAAAGGTGGCGGGACCAGTTCTGATGTAGTTCTGATTTAAATTGGGACGGCCCTTATGACCCACACCGTCGTGTAGATAATGTTAATGAAAAGATTAAATGTTATAAACCGCAAACTGACAATGACGAATACTGGGAGAAAACCATTCAAGATTATGAATAAAGTTATTAGATGTAAATCACATATAAGTCATAAATGTGTAGGATTGTATTAAAACCTACATCAACACATAAACAAAATGCACCCAAAGCTACACTACACATTAGAAATTTAAAACAACAAATCCATAAATTTTCTAGACATCACAATAACAAAAGTAAACAACAAACACACATTCAAAATATACAGAAAACCCACAACAACAACAACAACAACAACAACAACACACATGTACAATACATCCAACCACCCCACACAACATAAACAAGCTGCATTCCGAATAATGGTACACAGACTACTCAACATACCAATGAACCAACAGGATTACAAAGAAGAGCTAAACACAATCAAATACATAGCACAAGAAAACGGATACAACCCTAACATAATAGACAACATAATACGTAAGACAAAACATAATCACAAAAAACATAAGAATACAACACAAACACAAGAACAAAAAAAATACACCACACTAACATACGAAAACATAAACACACACAAAATTGCAACATCATTCAAGAAATTAAATTACAACATCGCATACAGAACAAATAACACTCTACAAAAATATCTCAACACACATACAACACAAACAAACAAATACAACCACACAGGAGCATACAAACTCAAATGTAACACTTGCAACGACTTCTACATAGGACAGACAGGCAGATCATTTCGAACACGTTACAAAGAACACATCACAGCCATAACAAAATTACAAAACACCTCCACATATGCAGAACACATCACAAATGCTAACCACACCTACAGAGACATCAACACAGACATGGAAATACTACACATCCAACCAAAACCTTGCGAAAATTTCTGACCGCTTAATTGATTCAGTATTGGGAGGAAGACGAAGATGAACTCGATGGTTTTTGAGTAAAGGGAGATAAATCATAAAAATTAGTTTTAAGATAAATGAAAACTAAACTTCGAATCCTTATTGCAAATAATTTTCTGCTATGTTCCCGAAACAGAGTTCAAATCTCGGCGGTAGCGGAGTTGGATTTTTCTCGCCTTTCTGGACTTCTCGTAAAATAATTATATCATTTATGTTACATCGTATCCTTCGCCATTTTGTCTACCACGACGCCTTTTATCTGCTACCTATTTCTTCAAATTTTCGAACAAGCCTCCGGAATGAAGAGCGATTACAAGATGTACGTATCAAATCCCTCGTCCCTAGATATTTTCAGAGAGTTGGTATGTTCTGCATTCCATTCATAATAACATTGAACTAGGCTAATTCGCATCTGTGTAGTTAAAACCATTATTTAGAGGAATAAATCTGTGAAATGACGCAGTAACCACACATGAATAGTTTGAATAGCTTTCATTTGTTACATTCCTAAACACACGTTTCCAAGCCAACAGGAATTAAAACAAAATCATATTGTGGCTTTAAAACATATTCCTTTCTGAATTAAATGAATTTTATCTTATGTCCTCGGCCCTCTGGGGGACCACAGAGAAATTATTGGGGGCCGCAAAGGAAATTAATAATAATATATTTCAAACATTAAACAACAAACAGTTGCAATAAGTTTCGTAATGGGAGAGCTGTAGAACATTCATTAGATCGTTCTAGAATGTTCATCATGCGCTCGCTTCCGCAAGTTACAGAATGGATAACTCCTTGTAGACGGTCCTGTAAGTTAGGAGACGGCTTGGCGAACCGATAAGGACGTTCGAGGAACGCAAAATTATCAGTTATCCATTCGTCAGTTATCCATTCGATAGCGCTATAGGATCGATATCTCACATTCGAGAAACGGGCAGGAATTGATGTAAAATGTTTGTTAAAAAGTCTTGATTTTAGTATCTGCTAATTGATGGTTCTTTAATGGTGTTGCGTGATGTTTTTTTTTCTTTTTTAGTAACATCCTTGAAATCGAACAATGCATTTTTACAACCTGTTATCATGGCCCACATTGTTTTCATACTCGTATAAATAAACTCAGGATTTTTCTTTTATATTTCAAAGCGTTTCTTGAAAAAACTTATTTTGAGTGAAAACAGGAGATTTTTTTCTTTTACTATATTACGAATATGTCTTGTAATTCTGTGCAATGAATTGCGGAGAAATGTAGTTCAAGTACTGTATATTTTTCCTCTTCCTCTCATACACGAAAAATGATTATTTTATATTGTTAAAACATGTACCTATAGTATAATTTAAATTTCAACATGTAATGTTAGGTAATTATTTAATTATTTTCTGTACTAGAAATACGCTATATATAATCTGTAAACATGACCACTTATTTTCTAACCTACTGTAATTGCATGTTTACATGCAGAGACATGAAGTAAGTGCACTCTCCATCTCCCATTCCTCTCGGTGTACACAACAAAATGTTCCATGCGTTCGTAACTTCATGCATTTTGGTACCCTGGACAGAGACCTGCTTATGAGCAAGGAACTAAATATATAAAACGAAATCCGGTGAAAAATATTTCTATCTGCTAAGCTCATAATAATAATAATAATAATAATAATAATAATAATAATAATAATAATAATAATAATAATAATAATAATAATAATAAAAATACTTACTTACAAATGGCTTTTAAGGAACCCGAAGGTTCATTGCCGCCCTCACATAAGCCCGCCATCGGTCCCTTTCCTATGCAAGATTAATCCAGTCTCTATCATCACACCCCACCTCCCTCAAATCCATTTTAATATTATCCTCCCATCTACGTCTCGGCCTCCCTAAAGGTCTTTTTCCCTCCGGTCTCCCAACTAACACTCTATATGCATTTCTGGATTCGCCCATACGTGCTACATGCCCTGCCCATCTCAAACGTCTGGATTTTAAGTTCCTAATTATGTTAGGTGAAGAATACAATGCGTGCAGTTCTGTGTTGTGTAACTTTCTCCATTCTCCTGTAACTTCATCCCGCTTAGCCCCAAATATTTTCCTAAGCACCTTATTCTCAAACACCCTTAATCTATGTTCCTCTCTCAGAGTGAGAGTCCAAGTTTCACAATCATACAGAAGAACCGGTAATATAACTGTTTTATAAATTCTAACTTTCAGATTTTTGGACAGCAGACTGGATGATAAGAGCTTCTCAACCGAATAATAACACGCATTTCCCATATTTAAATAATAATAATTATAATAATAATAATAATAATAATAATAATAATAATAATAATAATAATCCGTGGCGCTACAGCCCGTGAAGGGCCTAGACCGACCAGCCGGCTGCTGGCCTCACGCCTACATGTCGAAGCAGAGGTGGACGATCATCCAACCAGAATGGATGGAGATATCGTGTGGTTAGCACGATGATCCCCCCCAGCCGTTATAGCTGGCATTCGCAACGGGATTTCGCTACCTATCGTAGCTCCCCAAGTGCATCACGATGCTAGGTGGGCACCGGTCCCATACACTGGCCGAAATTTCATGAGAAAATTTCTTCCCTCGTGTGGACTCGAACCAACGCGCATTCCGTAACGCGAGTCCTAGGCAGGTTCCTTAGACCGCGACGACACTGCTAAGGACATACCAGTCAAAAAACAATTACTTTGTTCCAAATTCTTCGGCATTGGAAACTAACGGATCAACCAAACCGCCGTTTTCGAAATATTGGATACAAAATACTGTACGAAACCAGTTTGATGATATAATTTCCTTTATCGTGATTGTTACATAGGACATCAATTTCCTACTGCCATAGACCTATCAGATATGAACAGAAAACCTATTAACGCTGTATTTGTTGGTGGGTCTACATTTACCCTATTCGTAATTTGCTTCTTATCTCTGGAAAGAAGTCTTGTTGATGAAATTAGAATGAAAGATGCAGAACATTACTTGAAGGCTTTCCCTTCCGTGTGAGTGATAAGTAAAGGGGTAAACGAGTGGGGCAGGTATTGTTCATGTCCAGGGGCTGTAATTGCTTTTGATATCTTAAGAGTTATCTGATCGAGGGCGTGATGGTAAGGTTTCACCCAAAATATCTACCTGCACGTAACTTGTCTATTAATATATAGAGTGTAACACATAACACGTTTCACCTCATAACTCTTCAACCATTACATTAAGGAGAAACCTCTTTCACGGCACTGAAGTTTAAATCAGTCTTTTTCGCTGAAATATTTAACTAAAGGCATTTTTACATTTAAGTGAGTTGATTTGAGACCCTTTCCATATAAGGCCTTTTGAAAATTACCTTTAATAATACGGGGTATTAACAAATGATCGTCCAGAACTGTGGAGTAACAAGCACTATCCCTGACCGTGAAACGAACGGGCCCAGGTTCAAATCCTGGTTGGGACAAGTTATCTGATTGAGGTTTTTTCCAGGGTTTTCCCTCAACCCATTAAGAGAAAATCCTGGGCAACTTTCGGAGCTGGATCCTGGACTCATTTCGCTGACATCACCTTTATCTCATTCAGACGCTAGATAACCACAGCAGTTGATAAAGCGTCGTAAAACAACCAATTTAAAAACAAATTATTGAAGCGGTTGCAAAAATCACTGTAGGTATATTATTTAACATTTGAAGGCAAAACTGTACAGTTACATATGAGCCGTTTAGAGAAAAGTGGTGTAGGTCAAAATTGGGAAATGAAGTTTAAAGTAAAAATTCTGGTAAATACAGCGCAAAGTAGCAATTAATATGGCCTTCTTGCTATCCACTGAATACTAATAGTTTCAATAAATTGAATATTAATTCCTACTTTACGCTGTACTTTGCAGAATATTTACTTTAACCCTCATTACCCATTTTTGACTTACACCACTTCTGCTCTCAACGGCTCATATAAAAACTTGAAAAGTTTTTATGGTGTGTTGTAGTTGCTCGATATATACCCGTATAGTGATTCTGCACACGTCAGCTCTTTAAGGGGAGATTATAAAGGTTTAAGAGTCAAAAAAGTCATTTTTAAATTTATTTCTTTATATAAAGATTGGACATTTATCTTTCTCAGATAAGGAACTTTTACGATAGGACAATATTTTGGTATATATGACCATGAATGTGCAGCAAGCGCTTATTTAACTCTCCACACATAAGGTATTTTTAACGCTCATTTCCTGTAACTTGTATTTTTCAAAACCGTTTTTGTGATAACATGGTAGGATTTTAAGATATCGCAGTAAAATTTTGTGAAAAAGATAAACTACAATTATTGTTATAACAGTTGTATTTATTTTAAAAAAATACCTAAGACTAAAAAAATACCTAGAAACATTAAAAAATTAACTTTTCATAAGAAATTAAAAAAAATATATATATATATATATATATATATATATATATATATATATATATATATATATATATACTTCTATTGTAGACGTTTCAAAGATTGTAATCATATTGTTCATTTGACATTCAGGAATTCATAGAAAAAAATAATGGCTCAGAAATATTTATATTTGTGCACATTATCATAAAAACGGCACATCAGTGCACAAAAACGGCCATTTTTTTGTTATGATGATTACTTATAAACTTTTAGTAAATCTGAAAATAGTCTTTAATTGCAAAAGCAGTGAATATTGAGAATGTCAAATTCCAAGATGCAAGAGTTATTAGTTGCTGAGAAAAAAACATTGGATTTCCTTAATTTTTCGTTCGCAAACCTGTATATTCCCCCTTAATCAAGTTCGTTCTACAGTCGATGTAAGTAGTATGTTCCTGTCAATTTGAGCAAAAACTTCAATGATGCGAGCTCAGAGTTCTGTAGTTCAGCCGGTAATGGTGGCACAACCAAAAAGTCAGAAAGTGTTAAGTCGGGAGAGCGTGAAGGCCAGGACAGCAGTTCGTGATCAAGACTTTCCAAACTGTCGATCGTGAAATTCACTGCTCCTTCTGCGAGTTAACTTTTGTGGGCTACGAGTCAAATTGGCCCGTACGCGAGATCTCAACCATATGTTGCTAAGGTGACCGTCAATTGTCCACAATGCTAAACCCTACACTAACCAGTACTATAAATACAGACTCAACGTAATAGATATCTGAAAGTTATGGACTGTAAGTGTAGATAGTTCGAAACGTCAGAGATTCTAAGTCCCAGCACAGGGCTTGAAGCTTTAATTTTTCTTCAAAACACAGTTAGCGTGAAAACTTACAATATCATACCGTAAAACATTTCTTGTAGGAGGAAACATTACCTTATCGCTTTCTATTATGGAATACGAATGTATAGGGCGAACTGTACGTAATTTTATTAATTCCAGGGGGGGTTATTCTTTGAGATATTTCAAACAAAAGAGTTTGATGCAATTTTGCTCGATTTTTCTTCCTTTGGAAATAAAAATTGTTTCATATGAAATATTTCATAGTGTGTTTGGGAAAGCCATTGATTTAATTCCCAATATGCTCAGTCAATTTAAGAGAGCAGTGAATTATGATAATAAATGATTGAAAGAATTTGTTTTGTCCTTAAAACTGCGCAGAAATTTGGTCCTAACAAATTTAACTTTTCGTTCTGCTAAGAAATTTTACAGTGTAACATCTGTTTGAATCAAATTTCTCCACAATTAAAGGACAAAGCTAAAATTCTTTCAATCATTCATTATCATAATACACCGCTCTCTTTAAATTGTCTGAGCATATTGGGATTTAAATCAATAGCTTTCCCAAAACACGCTACGAAATGTTTCATATAAAAACAATTTTTATCTCGAAAAGGAAGTAAAAACGAGCAAAATTGTATTTAACTTTTTCGTTTTAAATATCTCAAAGAATAACCCCCTGAAATTAATAACATTGCTTACGGTTCATCTGCATAGATTTCAAATTGCATAAATGTTTGTAAGATCGTTATATATCCTTCTTATAACGCCATGGAATTTGGAATTCGTGTAGTTGTTAGTGTCGTAGATATTTCACAGTGAAATGATTGATTGCAATTTATAGAGCGTACGATAGAATGGAATAGCAATTTTCCATAATCTCAAGTGTACAGAAAGGTATACTCTTTAATACCCAAAATTTGAAAATATGCTATAAATTAAACTAAATTGCTGTAACCTCATAGAAAACAACACGTCTTTCAGAGTGATTTTCCTGCTACCATATTTTGCACCGTTTTCCCCTTGAACAAAGAATTAGAAAGGAGGGTTAAAATGATAGCCTAGGTATGAGAAGCACCGGGGCCTGAGATGCAAAATACCGTTGCAGAAATTAATGCTACTCAGTTGGGGTGGGGGTGGGTTAACGTAATTGGAATTCCCTCCCCCTTGTGCTGTCATGAAAGAACGTCGTGGCGCGCCTTGGCGGAGCCGCAGGGGGTGAGGTCGTGCATCACCCTCCGTCTAATTATTGCAGGGCCTCTAGGGTCAACAATAGACACTATAATGTCAGGGGTGGATTCTGCTTTATGGCCATATCCCCATCTGTTCTTGGACCTGAAGACCTACAGAGTAACATAAGAATAGCAGAAGCTTGTAATTTGTTTCAGCAACTTCTGCGTTCTTTGTCACCTCCTCAGGAATTCTGTAAGGTCCATTCTTGTGTAGAGACTGGGTTATTCTTAAGAAATTTACAACTATCAAGTTATAACAAGGAATATTTTAGAAGAATTAATTTTTTAGTCACTAACGGTATTTGAAAATAGTGAAGTATTTGAATGAAACGTATTCTGACACTTATAATATAAAATGCCTAAAATAACAATAGATTAGACCCAATGTTTCCCAGTAATTTGTAGGCCTGAGAAATATTTGCCGTTATACTGCCGGTGCGCTTCGTCACCTCTGAGTACGTCTCAGAGTTGGGGTGAGTTAACGCAGTGTCTTTTGTTCGTTTGAACTCTTGCTTATCATGGTAAGTTAATAGTCCTCAGCATTTGGGTGGTTGAAAGCCACTTCTTTGGCTTCGAAACAGAACTATCTACTAAAGAAAAATGTAAAGATGTTATATTCTTTGTTAAAAAAAAAACATCATGACGGCTGATATCGTAGATATCACCAAGGACAGCGCGACATCGATTATAATGTACGGCAGCCGTGGCGAGAATGTGACTCGCGAGACATTGTGGCTCGCAGTGATAGCTGTGCATTTCGCTTGCTTCTAACCTCCACCAACCCCCACCCTCTCACTCACTGGAGTCAAACTCCGTTCCATTTGTATTTGTCTCTGACCTGCGAGTGGCATATGTCTCTCTGGAAACCATGTACGAAAGTTCCAAGTAGGATGGGAGGACGCATTTTTTTTTGCTGTCAATATGATGAGAATATTAAATGTATGATTTGTTCACAAGTATTACGAGGGAAACGGTTGTATAACGTAAAACGGCATTATACTACATGTTACTGATGAAACATTAAAAGGTTAAGTGTTATCATCATCATCATCATCATCATCATCTCTGTACGTTGACCCTTTTTCAGCAGATGTACGAATAATGCGGTTAGCTCTTCAATTTGAACTCACTGATTTACTATGTGATGTCAAATGAAAGCTAGATGTAAGGACGTGACAAATGTTGAACTTTCAAATCTTTGCCAAAAAATAAATATCCGAAGCTTCGTTCTTTCGCTTGCTGTGTTGAAGCCATGTTCGCTACAACTTACGTTTGTGAAAAATTATTTTCAACAATTAAAATAGTAAAAACCAAATTTAGACCACGACTGACAGACAAATACCTTCGTGATCAATTACGACTGGCAGTAAATAACAATTCCTGATTTTGAAACTTTGTCGCAGAGACATTCTGAAGACAGGGGAGAGTCGGGTAGTATCGGACATCGGGTAATATCAGACAGTGAGTTTCTTTCATCTACCACACGATGATAGTACCTGATTGACATGGTTACGTTTCTGTGATGTCGCATAGAGAAACGTAACCATGTCATTCAGGTATTACCATATAATATTTAATTCAATTATATTATTAACAGTAATATACCTCTTTTTGGTTTCAGTTAAAAATAAGGATAATATCTATCTAAGTATCAGGTCGAAACTGATTGCAATTAATTGCTTCTTATTTAAGATAGATTGAATAATCAATACTTTTTGAATGCAACCCAAATGTTATACTTAACTACTATCCTATGATGGTGGTAGATGAAAGAAACGCACTGTTCCGATATTACCCGATGTCCGATACTACCCGACTCTCCCCTAATTTTAGGTTGTGATATTGTTCATTTATTGTTCATTCCTTTCTTCGTTACACGTACTAAACATTAGTTTGTAGCCTTGTACTGTATAAAATTATATTTAAGTGCTTGACGTAAGGAAAATGAAATTCCGTTAATAAGTCAGACAGTTCCTTCACTTCCCCTTCGGGTGTCCGCCTCCCTCCATAGGTGCTATGCACGTTGCAGGTTACACAGTGGCTCGGCGCACGATTACATTTTCGCCATCGCTGATCTAGAGGAATTTCGTTCCACTTCTGCAGAAACAATGGGGGTATATTTGAAATATTTTACACAAGCATTATTTATCTCAAAATCTGTATCATTATTACAAATTTCCTCATTTGAAATTGTCACAAATTACGTCCTCCTCTCTTAATTTTCGTGTTAGAATATGCTAAATGTATCACAATATTTTTTTTATTATTTAATTTAGCCTAATCAAAATTTAGCCACTGTTTTTAAACCTGACTCGCTGATAAATGTTACCACTCAGTGTCTTCCAAAGATTTTCCAGTACAAAAGCTTCTTGTACAGAAATTGTAATACTTGGCGCCACGGGCTAGGAGAGATCTACTATGTGGTTTGGGAATCTAAATAAATAAGCAATAAATTAACAACTCGGTACACCCCTGGCTCGTGTATAAATAACGAAGGAAGCGGAGTAGGGAATGTCTCTGGACACATTCCTACACGGGCCCTGGACAACGAAATTGGCTAGGGATCGTATGAGTACTCTGGCCGATCCATCACTCAGCACGTGGCATAACGCTCCCTCCGCTTGTTAACCTCCTGGCAGATCAGGCAGGCCTCATGTATACTGTATCTCCGCTGCACTCACGTCTCATGAGCATTAAAAGTTATAAGGAGCAAATTATCCATCGTCAGAATACAAAATTGAACGACCTCCTTTTGCAGATTATGAGGTTCTAATCGTCAGCACAGAGGGAAATATGTTGTACATTGCGAAATTTAATAATAATAATAATAATAATAATTATTATTATTATTATTATTATTATTATTATTATTATTATTATTATGGTTTATTTTAACTGGCAGAGTTAAGACCATTCGGCCTTCTCTTCCACTCAGCCAATATGATAGAAAATTACTACAATGCTATGAATATAACATAATTAATGCAATACAATACAATTCAAAGCAATGCAATACTACAATACAAGGCGATATAATACATAATTAATATAATATAATGACAATTCTTTTCATCTTCACAACACCAATAAAATAATTATTTAATAATAATAATAATAATAATAATAATAATAATAATAGTAACAGTAATGATAGTCATACCTAAATTAAATTAAATTATTAAATTCGATCACAATTATAACTTCAATTTGACTGCGGCCGTAAGAAATCGTTCAGCCTTTTCTTGAAAGTGGTTATTGATCTTCCATAATTGGCTTAGTAGGAAAAGAGATTTTGTACTACTTAATATTTAGACTAGTAATTAAATTTGACATAATTTTTTCTAAGTAGTACACTTTAATTAACTATTTTACCTGATGTAGTTTCCATGTATGATCGTTCACCTCTGCTTTGACATATGGACGTGAGGTCAGCAGTCAGCTGGTCGGTCTTGGCCCTTCATGAGCTGTAGCGCCAAGGATTTACTTTACTTTTAGTTTTCATGTAGTCTACCACAAGGCCACTCTTATTCGGAACTAGCAGGTATAGAGGAGTCTATATTGAAGGGATGTTGGACTGATCCATTACATGGGGGTGTACTACGTTAAAATGGCAATATTTGTGTAGAAAAACGATTAAAATATTATACAAAATAATGGGTATTAATGGACAAAATATGTAGAGAAAATATCAAAGAAAATAAACATTATTTTACATTAATAATGTGGATTTATGGTCAAAATTAAGTGAAAATGCCTAAAAAATGACCGAATAAAACAAAAGATGCTCTTATGACTTGAAACAGGCAAAAAATGCAAACATATGCCCTAGCAAATATGTCTTAAAACACTCAGTTTATGACATAACATATAAATACTAAAGCAGCTATGTTTCTGACTTACTAGGAAAAAGATGCAATTTCATCAAAATCCTAGCCCTACTAACCAGCTTCATTTCTGAACTATAGTCCCGACGCTGTTATTTCCGGCGTGACTCCGCCTCTTTGCTTACGTGAAGACTCTATAAAGTCTAGGTAGGTAGTATCGTTCGCCATTTTCGCCATTTTTGTTCTTACGTGCCGAGCTACCATACGAGGAATCTATTTGCCACACCGTTAAACATTATCATGTCGTAGCTCCTATGATAATAAATCAAACGCAATGTAATTCAGCAAATAATTGAGCGGCAAATAACGTCTTCGTGTGCTTTCTGCGAACGCCAACGAAAGAGCTAAAATGGCGGGCGATTGTATTAAGTATTTATCGAGTCTTAAGAAATGAATCAGCGAATCACAAGACGCACACGTTTAAATGTAGCCGACCTGCAACGCGATTGGCTACCGGAAATTACAGCGACGGGACTGTAGTAATCAATTTTTAGTTCCCCCCAGTGCCCATGTTTGATTCACATACAATAATACCTACAGAAATCAAACTTCAATTTATAAAATGTATGTGTTCTTTCTCTTTTCTCTCCTGAATTTCCGCTTCATTGTTCTGCACGTATACTGAGTTTGGTGTATTTTATTCCCAAGATATTATTTCTCAAATCTGCAGTTACATTATATCACAAGTAGTTAAGTATAAATATTTTACAGCTATTTTTCACTATTAATATTTTGCTTCGAACATGATATTTCCCTTTGAATACTAAAACTAATTTCATTGCAGAATTTTTTCAAATTATACTCTTTCACAACAGCATTCGTTTGATGTGCTCTCATCTGTAAATCATCATCTTTTTTCCGCAGTCCAGACTTGATCGTCCGCATAGTACGATACCAACTGGTTTATTATTAATTGTAAAATGTTTTTATATATATTCGTCTGTTATTTAATTCCTACTGACGTACCACAAGTAGGTCTACAAAGCTGGGCTAATCTTTTAACTGTTGTGGTTATCATTATCATACACCTTCCGAGATATAAAGTGCATATCTTTACTGTATTAACCAAATGCATTTCCTTATGTTCTGGGAATTGTATTGGCTGTAAACACGACTTTCTAATATATTTAATCTATAGGATGGGCCAGTTAACTTCAATCTGCCATTATGTTTTCTACCTTAGCAGTAGCGAAAATTTCTGCTTCTCCTTCCTGCCTTCCCCTTTTCCTTCTTTTCTGCTTCTCTCTCTTCCTTGCTTTTTGCTTTTCTCTTTTCTTTCCTTTCTGCTTTTCTCTCCCTTCCTTTCTATTTTCTCTCTTCCTTCCTTTCTGATTTTCTCTCCCTTCCTTTCTGTTTTTCTCTCTCCCTTCCTTTTTGCTTTTCTCTCTTCCTTGCTTTTTGCTTTTCCCTCTTCCTTGCTTTTTGCTTAACTCTCTTCCTTCCTTTCTGCTTTTCTCTCCCTTTCTGCTTTTCTCTCTTCCTTGCTTTTTGCTTTTCCCTCTTCCTTGCTTTTTGGTTAACTCTCTTTCTTTCCTTCTGCTTTTCTCTCCCTTCCTTTCTGTTTTCTCTCTTCCTTTCTGATTTTCTCTCCCTTCCCTTCTGTTTTTCTCTCTCCCTTCCTTTCTGCTTTTCTCTCTTCCTTGCTTTTTGCTTATCCCTCTTCCTTGCTTTTTGCCCAACTCTCTCCCTTCCTATCTGCTTTTCTTTCCTTCCTTTCTGCTTTTCTCTCTTGATTTTTGCTTTTCCCTCTTCCTTGCTTTTTGCTTAACTCTCTTTCTTCCTTTCTGCTTTTCTCTCCCTTCCTTTCTGCTTTTCTCTCTTCCTTGATTTTTGCTTTTCCCTCTTCCTTGCTTTTTGCTAAACTCTCTTCCTTCCTTTCTGCTTTTCTCTCCCTTCCTTTCTGCTTTTCTCTCTTCCTTGCTTTTTGCTTTTCCCTCTTCCTTGCTTTTTGCTTAACTCTCTCCCTTTCTGCTTTTCTCTCTTCCTTCCTTTCTGCTTTTCTCTCTTCCTTTCTTTCTGCTTTTCTCTCTTCCTTCCGTTCTGCTTTTCTCTCTTCCATGCTTTTTGCTTTTCTCTCTTTCTTCTTTTCTCTCTTCCTTTCTTTCTACTTTTCTCTCTTCCTTGCTTTTTACTTTTCTCTCTTCTTTTCTCTCTTCCTATCTTTCTGCTTTTCTCTCTTCCTTGCTTTTTGATTTTCTCTCTTTCTTCTTTTCTCTCTTCCTATCTTTCTGCTTTTCTCTCTTCCTTTCTTTCTACTTTTCTCTCTTCCTTGCTTTTTGCGTTTGTCTCTTTCTTCTTTTCTCTCTTCCTTTCTTTCTGCTTTTCTCACTTCCTTGCTTTTTGCTTTTCCCTCCTTTCCTTTTTGCTTTTCTCTCTTCCTTGCTTTTTGCTTTTCTCTCTTCCTTTCTGCTTTTCTCTTTTCCTTGCTTTTTTCTCTCTCTTCCTGTCTACTTTCCTCTCTCTTTCTTCCTTTTCACTTCCTTTCTTCTTCTATTTCTTCCTTCCTTTGTGCTTTTCTCTTTTTCTGCTTTTCTGTCTTTCCCATTTTCCTTTCTTTCTGTTTTTCTCTCTTCCTTTCTCCTTTTCTATCTTCCTACCTTCCTGCTTTTCTCACTTTCTGTTCCTCCCCCCCCTTTCTTTTCTGTTCTCTCTTTCTTCTTTCTGTCGTCCTCTCTTTCTTTCTACATTTGTTTCTTTCTTTCTGTTTTTCTCTTCTCCTTTCCTTCTGCTAACTTTCTTTCTTTATGTCTTCTCTCTTCCTTTCTTTCTGCTGTCTTTTCTTCTTTTGTTTCTGCCATCCTTTCTTTCTGTCTTTCCCGTCTCCTTTCTTTTTGACTTTCTCGTGTCCTTTCTTTTTACCTTTCTCTTTTTCTTTTCTGTCTTCCTCTTTGCCTTTCTTTCTGAAGTTCTCTTCCTCTTTTCTATCTTTCTCTTTTCCTCTCTATCTTCCTATCTACTTTTGTTTCTGCCGTTTTCTCTTCCACTATCTCCTCTTCTTTCTTTCTACTTTTCTCTTTATCCTTTCTTTTCGCCTTTCTATTTTCCTTCCCTTTTTCCTTATTTCTGTCTTCCCTTCAATATATCTTTCCCTATTACTTTCTCTCATTTGCTTTCTGCCTATCTTCCTTCCCTTCTCTTTTCCTTTCTGCCTTTTATATCGTCCAATCTGGTCAGAGATGAAATGGTGATATGCCGATTACAGAATAGCTTACTTGTGGAGTGCAAATGAGAGAAATTTTCAGAGGGAACGCTCCCTGTGCTACAAACTGAATCCAGTCTGTTTAGTGGGAAGACGTCAACAAACCCAGTAACGTATTTCTAACTTATTAGTTACACTGTCTTTCTTCTTTCTCTGTCTTTAGCCTTTTTTCTTCTTTCTATCTTCTTCCTGCTTTCCTTTTTAGATTCTTTCTTTTCCTCTCATCCTGCCTCTTTCCTTATTTTCTTTTATTATTATTATTATTATTATTATTATTATTATTATTATTATGTTAAAATGTTCTTAATACTATATTTTAAACTTGAGTAGCGTAAATTTTTCTGAATTTGTTAACTTTAAAGCGGACATTTATATGATTTTTAAAACTGCAACAATTTCCATGCAAAATTTATGAATTTTTGACTAGTCGTACATAAACATACCTACAATACTATTATCTGTACAAAATTTCATATCATTAGGACTATTAGTTTTGAAATTATATTTTTAAATATATTTTATATTGACGTCACTGAAAAGGTTACTTCCGACAACGTTTTCAAAATTTTAAATCCATATTTGCTCAAAAGCTTGAAAATAGTCATGGGAATAAAAATTAATTAGCTTTTTGAGGTCAGTCTAAATAGAGAGTGACAATAAATTCTTTAATTCCATGAATTTACCATTGCAGCATATTTTAATCTAAGTGCAATATGAATATGTCCCGAATGAACTTAATATTTGATGCAAATGCTAATTAGATTTTACTTATCAACATTTAATTGACCTCTGTGAGAAGTTTCAGACCAGTCAGATATAATAACTGTTGTGCAAGGATCTTTTCGTATTGTAGAAACTGCTTAAAATTTTTAATTCGAGAAAAAAAAAAATCTCTAAGCTCACTCATGTAACGTATGTTTGGCTACTTTTAATTGTATGAGATGGTATTTTAGAATGGTGAAAGTTTTGAATTAGAACGGGTTTCGACTATATAGCCACAGGGAGCATTTTGTAATTTTTTTGCAATTAATTTTTTTGCTATTTCAATATGTAAAAGTCACGTGACACAGTTTGAAGGGCTCTCAAATAGGAAATGAAACCATATTATGAAACTAGAAGGTTCAAATATAATTACTTACTTACTTACTTACTTACTTACAGATGGCTTTTAAGGAACCCGCAGGTTCATTGCCGCCCTCACATAAGCCCGCCATCGGTCCCTATTCTGTACAACATTAATCCAGTCTCTATCATCATACCCCACCTCCCTCAAATCCATTTTAATATTATCCTCCCATCTACGTCTCGGTCTCCCCAAAGGGCTTTTCCCCTGCGATCTTCCAACTAACACTCTAAATGCATTTCTGGATTTGCCCATACGTGCTACATGCCCTGCTCATCTCAAACGTCTGGATTTAATGTTCCTAATTATGTCAGGTGAAGAATACAATGCGTGCACTTCTGCGTTGTGTAACTCTCTCCATTCTCCTGTAACTTCATCTCTCTTAGCCCCAAATAATTTCCTAAGAACCTTATTCTCGAACAGCCTTAATCTCTGTTCCTCTCTCAAAGTGAGAGTCCAAGTTTCACAACCATACAGAACAACCGGTAATATAACTGTTTTATGAATTCTAACTTTTAATATTTTTTGACAACAGACTAGATGACAAAAGCTTCTCAACCGAATAATAACAAGAATTTCCCATATTTATTCTGTGCTTAATTTCCTCCCGAGTGTCATTTATATTTGTTACTGTTGCTCCAAGATAATTGAATTTTTCCACTTCTTCTAAGGATAAATCTCCAATTTTTAGGTTCAATTATAATTACGAACATAAAAACAGAAAAGTGAATTTTCTTAATTTTTCACAATTATTTCACCAGTGTATTAACAAAAGTTAATAAAAATACCAGGTTGCATGCGTCTGTTTTTTATTCTCTTTCCTTATGATACATGTAAGTGTAAAGAACTGAATCAATAATTATAGCCTACAATTTCAAAAGTAAACGCTCTGCTACCATATTTTGAGTCAAAATGAAGACACTGCGGGTTTCAACAGGATTCGTATCTTCAAAATTTCGGCAGCTGTACTGTGAAGCAACATCGTATCGGGTTGGAAGTTCTCTCATCTTTGTACATCTAGGAGAGTAGCCCAGGTGGGAAGGAAACAAAATTACTTTATAACCTACGGCCTGTCTGCAACATGGATTCGTGCTCTCAGATGCGAGGTACGTATCCTCAGAGCTTTTCGCAGATCTCGCGTCGTTGACGCAAGAGGAAAAGATTCAAGTATTACATATCAATCCAGAGAGATGGGACTCGAGCAGGCGTCGCTTCTTCGATGCCTCTCTCTGCTAAACGGATGGCGTCTTGAAAAGGGAATTTCTCGTCCAAAATGCTCCTCACCGGACCAGCATCCGTCTCTCCATCTTTGTCTCCGCATATACAAGGGGTTCCAGACCATTACCCTTAATGCACTTCAACCACCCCCAATTCCTCCCGAACTCCCACCCCATCCCACCCTTTAAGAAAGACGCTCGCGCTCCAACCAAGTCAACGAGTCACGCCGTGCCGCCTTCATCTGTCTGTCCGTCTGTCTGTCTCTTTCTACCCCCTTAAACTACTTCGACTTTATTGGGATAAGCGCGCATAACACGTACAAGAATTTCATAAAAGGATTCAACCCCTCCTGACTGGAGTGCTACGCTAGAACAAGAAGCCCGACTCCGAGACGTGGAAATGGGAGACCATTCATGAGAAATTCTCATCCTCCACCCCCACCCAACACCCCTATCAACCCCCTGTTCTTTTTTCTCTCTCAATAAAAGATAGCTGGTAAAAGACTCCTGGTATAGGAACAAAAAAGGGAAGGAAATTAAAGATGAAGAAGGGAGAATGAATGACACGCGATAGGATGTGATAAATAAAAGAAAGTCGCTCAAAAGTTTTAAAAATTGAAAAAAAAAAAATCCGTGTGCCTGGTCTCTGTGAGTTGAAATGCTGAAAACGAGGTGTGATCGCGGGTATCATTTCGGTGTCTCTGTCATCTCTATTCGTATCTGCTGTCTGAATGACGTCATCAGTTCTGATTTATGTCTTGTCACGTTAAATCTCTCTTTCTCACCTTTTCATATAAAATATTTCTGCCCTTTTGACAGTTTTATCTGTCAGTGCTTGCTGAAACCTTACAAAGAGCGACAGTGAATAAAATACGTCATGCACGGATTTAGATGTCCCGCAGATATTTAATTGCAGTGTAATGCGTGTCTGTTATTGCAACGGCTAAAGATATTTTTTGCGTTTAGACATATGCAGGAGAGCGCTGTATATTTATTTAAATTTAGTTTAAGAGATTTTATTCATCGTTTACTTTCTGTGCTGGACCCCGGACTCATTTCACCGGCATTATCACCTTCATCTCATTCAGACGCTAAATAACCTAAGATGTTGATAAAGCGTCGTAAAATAAACTACTAAAAATTCATCGTTTATCTCATTGACAGTTACGTTGCAAAAACGAGAACAGATGCAATTAAAATATAGAAATAAATGTCCACTAAAATGAATTAATTAAATAATAGTAATATGCGTTACAAGAGCGGTATGTTGAAGTTTTCATGTTCCAGGAAAAGTTTGAAAAAGCGAAACGTAGTTGAGCTTTTTTAATTTCCGAGAATTGAAAGAAAACATACCGCCCGTGTATCGTACATTATTTTATGCGAATATCGTTTATTACATACCTGAAAGAGGAATTTCTAATTAGTTGCAGTGAAATCTCCATCTTGGTTTCTGTTCAATGACGGCAAATTTGCAAAACAAAAATATCTATCTTCAACATTGTTGCTTTAAAACTTTTTCTGTGTTTACTATACTCCAGCAGGCCGTGATATACGTCTGTCTTCCCCCCCCCCCAGTCTATGATGATCTGGAATCTTGTTGATTTTTTCACTGCTTCCTTAATGTTACTTGCATCACGAATACAGTAACTTTAGTGGAGTTGTAGAGTTTACTTAATTTTTGCAAATATTTAAAAACAATAATTAACAGTGCAAATTAGGTGAAATTGCAGTGGTAAGTTTCCAATTTATAATTATTACATTATTGAACAGCTCTAAAAATAAAAATAGTATGTTAAAAGCCTAAAGCAGTAAAATTAATATGTCACTTAAGCGGTAAGAAGAGGGAAATTATAATGTGTGTTAGGTTGGGAATACTGAATGTGGAATTTTAGACTTTCCGCGGATTGGTTTTTTTGCGGAAAGCAAGCAAATACGCACGATCTCGCACAATAGTAATATACGTTACAAGAGCGGTATGTTGACGTTTTCATGGTCGAGGAAAAGATTGAAAAAGCGAAACGTAGTTGAGCTTTTTTAATTTGCGAGAACATGAAAACAAATATACCGCTCGTGTATGGTACATTATTTTGTGCGAAGATCGTTTATTACATACCTGAAAGACGAATTTCTAATTAGTTGCAATGAAATCTCCATGTTGGTTTCTGTTTAATGACGGCAACTTCGGAAAACCAAAATATCTTTCTTCAACATTGTTGCTATAAAATGTTTTCTGTGTTTACTATACTCCAGCAGGCCGTGATATACGTCTGTCTTTTTTTTCCCCCAGTCAATAAATGCGAACTTAAAACAAACGGTAAGGTTATGTAATGATTTATTTGTCATTTTAATATTTTAACAATATTATTTATGTAACATATTGCAGTAATAGCATCGACATCTGGAATCTCGTTGATTTTTTCACGGCTTCCTTAGTGTTACTTGTATCACGAATGCAATAAGTTTCGTGGAGTAGTAGACTTTACCTAATTTTTTGCAAATATTTAAAAACAATAATTAACATTGCAATTTAGGTGAAATTGCAGTGGTAAGTTTCCAATTTATAATTATTACTATGTTAAACGTCTCTAAAAATAATATGTTAAAAGCCTAAAGCAGTAAAATAAATGTCGCGCTTAAGCGGTAAGAAGAGGGAAATTGTTATGTGTGTTACGTTGGGAATACTGAATGTGGTATTTCACACTTACCGCGTATTGGTTCTGTGCGGAAAACAAGCAAATACGCACGATCTCGCACAAAAGTATATTACATGCATGACACGTTATATCTGTACCATACGTTGTACACGCATCATGATAATTCAGTTCTGTTAGCGTCTTTCGAATGATATAATATTACTAGTCTACGGTACCCGATGTAGATTTTGCTGCCCGGAGATTGAAACTTTAGCACACGTCTTGGGATTCTCTGAACAGGGATTGCTCTTGAGGAACTCTAGACATCATCTTGTAAGATCCAAAATTGCTGCCGCATTAAGAAATAAGGGCTGGATAGTAGAAGAAGAAATCTCCTGTCTAGCTGAAAATGGGTCAACGAGACGAGTAGATATTTTAGCTGACACTAAACAGGGCATCATTGTGGACCCCACGATACGTTTTGAAGTAGAATGTCATCAGTCAGCCGAGGTCCACCTTGAGAAGAAGTCGATCTATGAGCCTACAGTCAACTATTTCAAACTCAAATATGCCTTAATTCACGCTGAGGTATTCGGCTTGCTCATAGGTGCTCGAAGGACTATACCAGCTTTTTTCGAAGAATTTCGACGGCAGTTTGCTCTGCCAACATCTCTGAGGGATGACATTGTGATAATTGTGTTAAAAAAATCCTGCCAATTCCTAATTAATCACATGGTGCCACATTAATGGCAATTGTAATTTTTCACGCCCTTTTCTTTGTTTCCCTTCTTTAAAATTTAATATCTATGTTTACATATGTATAATAACTTTTTGAGGATATACTGAGTCCGTAAGGGCTACCCTCAATGGGGGGGCAGTTTTTATTATTATTATTATTATTATTATTATTATTATTATTATTATTATTATTATTATTATTATTATTGCCGTGAATATGTTAGGAGAAAATACACAAATGATTAGGGAAAACACAGAAATTTTACTTGAAGCAAGTAAAGCTATCGGTTTGGAAGTAAATCCCGAAAAGACAAAGTATATGATTATGTCTCGTGACCAGAATATTGTACGAAATGGAAATATAAAAATTGGAGATTTATCCTTCGAAGAGGTGGAAAAATTCAAATATCTTGGAACAACAGTAAAAAATATAAATGACACTCGGGAGGAAATTAAACGTAGAATAAATGTGGGAAATGCGTGTTATTATTCGGTTGAGAAGCTCTTATCATCCAGTCTGCTGTCCAAAAATCTGAAAGTTAGAATTTATAAAACAGTTATATTACCGGTTGTTCTCTATGGTTGTAAAACTTGGACTCTCACTCTGAGAGAGGAACATAGGTTAAGGGTGTTTGAGAATAAGGTGCTTAGGAAAATATTTGGGGCTAAGCGGGATGAAGTTACAGGAGAATGGAGAAAGTTACACAACACAGAACTGCACGCATTGTATTCTTCACCTGACATAATTAGGAACATTAAATCCAGGCGTTTGAGATGGGCAGGGCATGTAGCACGTATGGGCGAATCCAGAAATGCATATAGAGTGTTGGTTGGGAGACCGGAGGGAAAAAGACCTTTAGGGAGGCCGAGACGTAGATGGGAGGATAATATTAAAATGGATTTGAGGGAGGTGGGATATGATGATAGAGACTGGATTAATATTGCACAGGATAGGGACCGATGGTGGGCTTATGGGAGGGCGGCAATGAACCTTCGGGTTCCTTAAAAGCCGTTTGTAAGTAAGTATTATTATTATTATTATTATTATTATTATTACTATTATTATTATTATTATTATTACTATTATAGTACGGGCCTTGCCACAAGTATGTTGCTGTTGTCAGTTTGTTATGATCTGTTTGTAGTTACATTACAGGCCTGCCAACTTTCCCGCACAATGGTCCAGTGACCGCAGTTAGTCCACAACTCCCCCTCCCTCGCATTGACACCATAATCTCCTGGATTTAGGGATGATCGCGTAACTTTCGTTTTTGGTATTTTTTCGCCTTATTATTATTATTATTATTATTATTATTATTATTATTATTATTATTATCATCATCATTATCATTATCATCATTATTAAAATAATATCCCCTGTCAAACTTCTCTCTTCCGCATTTCATATCTCGTAGGTTGGTACGTCTAATGTTACGTGCGCTCTGTAATGACGTAAGATGTTTAGTTCAGTATTTCACCGATACGGCTGGGACTCTTGGCCGGGTATTAGGCCTATAATTTATTTTCTTAAGCTATTATCCAAAAGACACACGTAAATGAAATCAAATATGCACCCAAATATGAACAAAAACGTTGCTTTTATAGATTGCACATAAACAGTAATAAACTGAAAAACATTTTATTTAATTTATTAATTTATGACTGTTCTTAATGTTTCACAAATTCACATAAACAATTTATTCCTATCTTGTAATAATTTCTAATATTATGTCCTATTTATAAAGCAGGCATGACACAAATTTTGAAATATTTTATTGATTCACAATGCGTTTGTAAGCACCATTACCTTATCTTCTTTGAAATCTTTAAGATCTTGCTTCTGTAGAAATTCATCCATGGGTAACAAGTTGGTGTTTAAAATGAGTGGACGGTAATCCTTTAAGAAAGAGTGGCTCTCCACTACCTGTTTTAACAAAGGGGTACAAACGTAAATTAAAGTGCCAACGGAAAGTGGAAATAATTATGTAGATATGAAGAGTCCACTGCAAGAATGATGGATGTCATTTGGAATACATTTTTCAGGAGAAGTTTGAAATGTTTAGCGCTCAAAGCTTAACTGTGATTTTCCGATCATTACTGGACAATGACTATCAGTGTTAATACCATATAACTCTGTATGTACATTCTACATATATGTCTTAAGCTATGCATTGACAGTCTTGGTTCATTTTCGAGCCATCGGCGTGGCTCAGTCGGTTAAGGCGCTTGCCTGCCGGTCTGAAGTTGCGTTCGGGTGCGGGTTCGATCCCCGCTTGGGCTGATTACCTGGTTGGGTTTTTTCCGAGGTTTTCCCTAACCGTAATGTGAATGCAAGGTAATCTATGGCGAATCCTCGGCCTCATCTCGCAGAATATCATCTCGCTATCACCAATCTCATCGACGCTAAATAACCTAGTAGTTGATACAGCGTCGTTAAATAACCAACTAAAATAAATTCATTTTCGACAAGAAAGTGACATCCATCATTCTTGCAGTGGACTCTTCATATGTAATGAAAGTATTTAAACATAGACATATCTTTTTTCTCGACAATTGCACCGTTTTATTTGCCAGTTAATTCGAAGTATCGTATCAAATCATGAACAAAATCGCCTGGTATTCTTGGCATGGATTGCGTATTTTATTTAGAGAAATGACTCATTATTTTAACTAATATTTTCATAGGCCATTTAATTTTCATAATTCCTAGAAAATTAATTCTTACATAGGCTTACTCAGATATGTGGATGTGAAGAAGAATGGAGCGTTTAGAGTGGATAGAGAAAACAAGATATGAAGCGGTACTCGAAAGAATAGGTAAATTAATAATACGGAAAATGGTAAGGGATAGAAAAAGAAATTGGCTAGGTCACAGACTAAGAAGAAACTGCCTATTGAAGGAGTGAATGCTACGCTTGCAGTGAAATACTTCCCTTGGGCAGAAACTATGAATGAAAATGAATAACAGTTATTTGCATGTTTTAAAAGTGGATTTTTTATTTGTAATTATTATTATGGTAGAGAAAACATAAATTGTTTATTTTATTATACATTGCGGCAATGTTGTTGAGATTAGTGTTCATTTTTAAAATACGTTCTCTTTCAAAATAACTATATACAGTGTGTGTGTGTGTATATATAGTTAGTGGGCGATGTATGCAATGGAGGGGAAAAAGAACTGGCCACCCTAACCCATTATCTCCTGGCCTTGTTGCCTCATAATTGGTGCCTTCTTGGTATCACTTATGAGGTTCAGACCTGTCTTCGGACAGTTATATATATATATATATATATATATATATATATATATATATATATATATACATTGCGGCAATGTTGTTGAGATTAGTGTTCATTTTTAAAATACGTTCTCTTTCAAAATAACTATATACAGTGTGTGTGTGTGTATATAGTTAGTGGGCGATGTATGCAATGGATTTATTATAATAGAACTGTTTTAGCTAAAACAATGATATAATTTAAATACAACATTTCTAACATAACTTTTAAGAATTATTACTAAATCCCTGGTTAATCAAAGTCACTAGTATAAGTTTCCAGTTGTCTTAATTTTACAAATGAAATATTAATAAGAAAATGAACAATAATTTAATTTCGGAATATGTATGATAAGAACTTTCTTGTGTTAAACTTTAACGTACCTTGTTAACATGATTCGACCTATTTTCGGTCATCTTTGGAACTGGTCGTTGTTGGTCTTGGCGCCTCTTGTTTCCTGTGTGGGTGCGTTCGTAGTGTAGAGTCAAAGAGTGTATGTGTTTTGAAATTGAGTTGTGTGTTGAGAATATCGTTGGGGTATATATGTCTGTATATTTCATATTGTTCTATTGTGTTGAGTTTCTGGCTTTTTGGTTGGATGTGCAGTATTTCCATGTCTGTGTTGATGTCTCTGTGGGTGTGGTTGGCATTTGTGATGTGTTCTGCATATGTGGAGGTGTTTTGTAATTTTGTTATGGCTGTGATGTGTTCTTTGTAACGTGTTTGAAATGATCTGCCTGTCTGTCCTATGTAGAAGTTGTTGTAGCTGTTACATTTGAGTTTGTATACGCCTGTGTGGTTGTATTTTGTTTGTTTGTGTTGTTTGTGTGTTGAGATATTTTTGTAGAGTGTTATTTGTTCTGTATGCGATGTTGTAGTTTAATTTCTTGAATGATGTTGCAATTTTATGTGTGTTTTTGTTTTCGTATGTTAGTGTGATGTATTTTTTGTGTTTTTGTGTTTGTGTTGTATTCTTCTGTTCCGACCAGTTCCGAAGATGACCGAAAATAGGTCGAAACATGTTAACAAGGTACGTTAAAATTTAACACAAGAAAGTTCTTATACATATTCCGAAGTGATACAGTGTTAAAAGTTGTGTAATCAAGGTGTATGAATAATTTAGTATTGCAATATTTTAATTGCTTATAAACATAAATTATTCAATATTTGAATCATTTTCTGGTGCCTAGTATGGATTTAAGGAAAAGATAATGCATTTACAATGCGATAAATTCGCAATTCCGGATGGAAATGTAAACGCCATAGTAGATCAGTGATAGAAATTGCCTCATCAGCAAGGCAAATTACATTTACACACATTATAGTGCCTTGCAGATATGGCAATCAGCGAAACGAACTTGCCAGTGAAGTTCTCGTATTATCAAAGCGTATTACAATTTGGAACCTTACTTTCTGACTTCTCTGGTATGCAAAACTTGCATTACATTTCTTCGACAGAAAAAAATGCGAGTTAAGAGTCTAGAATTGCTGTGTAGGACTATTTCTGTACCTAATAATAATAATAATAATAATAATAATAATAATAATAATAATAATAATAATAATTCTTTATTTATACTGGCAGAGTTAAGGCCATAGGGCCTTCTCTTACACTCTACTAGGTCACAAAGTATACAAGCAGTTAAAATTTAACAAAAAGTTAAAGAACAGAATACTAACATATTACAAATAATAATAATAATAATAATAATAATAATAATAATAATAGCATAATAAAATCAACACTAAACAACATGAAAATAATACCACAATAGAAAAAAATAAAGTAAAATACATTGGAATATAGTGAAAGCAACTCATTTAGTACAAATGGTTAATATGGAAAAACGTAAGGAAGAATATATCAAAATGGAATGTAATAAAATAATAATACAAAAGAAAAGAAATACGAAAATTAAATAAAATTCACGATAAAAAGGCTATGATAATAAATTCACCGGCCGATAAAGCGAACAAAAAAGGAAAAGGAAGGAAAATAAATATATAGCCTATATTTTTTACAAAACTATGGCAGAGAAAAGGGCTTAAAGTGAAAGGAATCTAATTCAAAAAGTGCAATATATGAAGATTTAAGCTTTCACTGTGATTGCTTTCAGAAGACTATTCAATTTGTAGGGAGAATTTGCGATATTGGCCAATAACGTTTCAGAACCGCCTGTTATGTTTCTTGACTAGACGCCTCGTACAATACTTCAGGTCAGTCACAGCAAATCAAGAAATGCGAACAAAATTTGACTTTGAAAGTTGCGTTTTCAATAACTGTAACTTGAAGTAGGCTAATAAATAAATGTCTGTAAAACCCTTTTGTGTTTTTATTCTATTAATGTAACATTTCAGCTTATCTTACTTTTGAGGTTAAGTATTGTTGTTTCGTATTTCCGCTCTGAGTAGTTGGCAATAGTATTTAGTATGCCGTGATAGATAGCAATTTGTTTTTGAACATCATTACAAGGAAACATCATAATGGCACATTGTTGTGTTTTATAATAATTATTATTTACGTAAATAATTCAGTTTTGCATTAGTTTGTAGCCTTATACTGTATAAAATTATATTTAAGTGCTTGACGTAAGAAAAATGAAAATCCGTTAATAAGTCAGACAGTTGCTTCACTTCCCCTTCGGGTGTCCGCCTCCCTCCATAGGTGCTATGCACGTTGCAGGTTACACAGTGGCTCGGCGCACGATTACATTTTCGCCACCCCTGGCGTAATATCATCGCTTAACTCAACGTAAGGCATTTCCTTGTTCTATGCAGAAAATCTAACCAACTGTACAGAATAATATCAGGAAAGTATAATAATATAGTCTTGTCGATTTTTCTGCACTCCAACGCTCACTAAGGGCTTCATATACTGCGACAGTCCATTTGCGGTAGAGCAGATGAAAAGGACAGTGTTAGGTTACTAATGAAGTATCAGCAAGGATACTGAATTTCTTTCTCTGTATAACGTGGACTAGAAAAGAGGGAAGTAAAATATCGCCTGAAATAGAAAGCCTTTGTATAGTAAAGTTGATGTCAGCAACGTGAACTGGGCGCCGTCAGCACATCGGACAGTGTACAAATCTGCTGTTTGCTGGTGGCCGTGGTGCTAGTCGCAAATTCATGCAGATTGGATTACTCCGCAACCATTGCCACCGCGGAGCCGATGAAAAATAAGTCCGGACTTTTCTCATGGCTCCCATTGTCACAACAAACCCTTTTCATTTAAAGCTAGTGCACTATCTTGCAGGCCACCATTTATATCGGTGAACACTGTTTATACATTACTTTTGAGAAGTAAGTAACGTTTTGTTTCTGTTTATTGTATTTGTGAAATGTCAGCATTATCAAATTTTATTTTATTTTATTTTATTCTTATTCTTCTATGTTAGGAGAAAATCCAAAAACGATTAGGGAAAACACGGGAATTTTACTGGAAGCAAGTAAAGCGATCGGTTTGGAAGTAAATCCCGAAAAGACAAAGTATATGATTATGTCTCGTGACCAGAATATTGTACGAAATGGAAATATAAAAATTGGAGATTTATCCTTCGAAGGGGTGGAAAAATTCAAATATCTTGGAGCAACAGTAACAAATATAAATGACACTCGGGAGGAAATTAAATGCAGAATAAATATGGAAAATGCGTGTTATTATTCGGTTGAGAAGCTTTTATCGTCTAGTCTGCTGTCAAAAAATCTGAAAGTTAGAATTTATAAAACAGTTATATTACCGGTTGTTGTGTATGGTTGTGAAACTTGGCCTCTCACTCTGAGAGAGGAACATAGGTTAAGGGTGTTTGAGAATAAGGTGCTTAGGAAAATATTTGGGGCTAAGAGGGATGAAGTTACAGGAGAATGGAGAAAGTTACATAACGCAGAACTGCACGCATTGTATTCTTCACCTGTCATAATTAGGAACATAAAATCCAGACTTTTGAGATGGGCAGGGCATGTAGTACGTATGGGCGAATCCAGAAATGCATATAGAGTGTTGGTTGGGAGACCGGAGGGAAAAAGACCTTTAGGGAGGCCGAGACGTAGATGGGAGGATAATATTAAAATGGATTTGAGGGATGTGGGATATGATGATAGAGACTGGATTAATGTTGCACAGGATAGGGACCGATGGCGGGCTTATGGGAGGGCGGCAATAAACCTTCGGGTTCCTTAAATGCCGTTTGTAAGAAGTATTATTATTATTATTATTATTATTACTATTATTATTATTATTATTATTATTATTATTATTATTATTATTATTATTATTATAGTACGGGCCTTGCCACAAGTATGTTGTTGATGTCAGTTTGTTATGATCTGTTTTAGTTACATTACAGGCCTGCCAACTTTCCCGCACAATGGTCCAGTGACCGCAATAGTCCACAACTTCCCCTCCCTCGCATTGACACCATAATTTCCTGGATTTAGGGATGATCGCGTAACTTTCGTTTTTGGAATTTTTTGGCCTTATTATTATTATTATTATTATTATTAGTAGTAGTAGTAGTAGTAGTAGTAGTAGTATTGTTATCATTATCATTATCATCATTATTAAAATAATATCCCCTGTCAAACGTCTCTCTACCGCATTTCATATCTCGTAGGTTGGTAGGTCTAACGTTACGTGCCGCCCTCACGTAAGACCGCCATCGGTCCCTATCCTGTGCAAGATTAATCCAGTCTCTATCATCATATCCCACCTCCCTCAAATCCATTTTAATATCATCCTCCCATCTACGTCTCGGCCTCCCCAAAGGTCTTTTTTCCTCCGGTCTTCCAACTAACACTCTATATACATTTCTGGATTCGCCCATATGTGATACATGCCCTGCCCATCTCAAACGTCTGGATTTTAAGTTCCTAATTATGTCAGGTGAAGAATACAATGCGTGCAGTTCTGCGTTGTGTAACTTTCTCCATTCTCCTGTAACTTCATCCCGGTTAGCCCCAAATATTTTCCTAAGCACCTTATTCTCAAACACCCTTAACCTATGTTCCTCTCTGAGTCAGAGTCCAAGTTTCACAACCATACAGAACAACCGGTAATATAACTGTTTTATAAATTCTAACTTTCAGATTTTTTGACAGCAGACTAGATGTTAAAAGCTTCTCAACCGAATAATAACACGCATTTCCCATATTTATTCTGCGTTTAATTTCCTCCCGAGTGTCATTTATATTTGTTACTGTTGCTCCAAGATATTTGAATTTTTCCACCCCTTTGAAGGATAAATCTCCAATTTTTATATTTCCATTTCGTACAATATTCTGGTCACGAGACATAATCATATACTTTCTCTTTTCGGGATTTACTTCCAAACCGATCGCTTTACTTGCTTCCAGTAAAATTCCCGTGTTTTCCCTAATCGTTTCTGGATTTTCTCCTAACATATTCACGTCATCCGCATAGACAAGAAGCTGATGTAACCCGTTCAATTCCAAACGCTGCCTGTTAACCTGAACTTTCCTATTGGCATATTCTAAAGCGAAGTTAAAAAGTAATGGTGATAGTGCATCTCCCTGCTTTAGCCCGCAGTGAACTGGAAAAGCATCACATAGAAACTGACCTATACGGTCTCTGCTGTATGTTTCACTGAGACACATTTTAATTAATCGAACTAGTTTTTTGGGAATACCAAATTCAATAAGAATATCATATAATACTTCCCTCTTAACCGAGTCATATGCCTTTTTGAAATCTGTAAATAACTGATGTACTGTACCCTTATACTCCCATTTTTTCTCCATTATCTGTCGAATAAAAAAAATCTGATCAATAGTCGGTCTATTACGCCTAAAATCGCACTGATGATCCCCAATAATTTCATCTACGTACGGAGCTAATCTTCTCAAAAGAATATTGGACAAAATTTTGTACGACGTCAACAAAAGTGATATTCCTCGAAAGTTACCACAGTTGGTTTTGTCCCCCTTCTTAAAAATAGGCCGTCTCCTCTATCCGCAACCTGAGGACGCGCCATGCCGTGGTGATAGGGACCCACAATACATGGGTATGCCATCTTAACAGTGGCGGCTCGTGATAAAATATTATGTGTGTTCACAATTTTGTGGTTCCAAAATCGAAAAGAATTTGAAATCGTACGTTTAGTCTAATATGAAATGTCATGATTCCAATGTTCCACTATCGAAAAAAAACCGTATATAAATTCAAAACAACATATAATAATAATAATAATAATAATAATAATAATAATAATAATAATAATAATAATAATAATAATGAAACTCAGTCTTTTTATTTCCAATTTTTCTTGGTAAGCCAGTTTACCCAGTTCTTTACTGTTCAAAATTACTTGAACAGAGTTCATTGTTTACGTTGGTTAAAAATGAATACATACCACGGTCTCGTTATGTACAAACGCGTGTGTTCAGTAATATATTTTGATTCACAACATACTGATACACTATAGCCTACACCAGTACTGTAATCCCACTCGCATAGATTACTATAAATACATGCCAGTAAATATTATTCTTAAATATTATACACTGCCATACAGATGCTTAAATTCATACCACCGCCACAGTCAGCCAGTACGTGTTTGAAAGCCAAACTATGCTATTATGCCGACACTGAAGTATAGTAATTCACAAACTACACTCTCGTAGCAGCATTGTACACGTAAGTAAACGTTCCTACAGTCAGATGCTGACATCTACAGTGTATTAAATTTCCTGCTCGAGATATAGCACTTGAACGATAGGCATCGATGGACCTGACATCTGTAGGATAGATACTCATCATGTTCACTTAACGCTTTGTGCTCTTGACGAGTCATAAGCGGCCAGCTAAAGACAATTTTCTCCCGCGCATGCGTGAAATTCCTGTAACCAACTCGAAAAGAGCACGGCTTGTACGTGAACGGATGTTGCCAAGTTTACATAAGAAGTTTATACAAGATGCGGGAAGTTTAAAATACTCGACTCTGATATTATACATCCCCACTACGTCAATACGGTATCAAATAATAAACCTAGTCGTGCATTAATGGAAACAAGGTGTTCACGTGCTCTTGTGCTCTTATTGACGCACCGCCACTGCATCTTAACATTACTAAATACATAGTACTATAAACATGTATAATTAAAAAAAAAAACATTCAGAGGGAGTATGTTTCACTATTATGGAAGTAAATAACTTTCAAAATGTTTGGTATTCTTCGGAACAATTTTTATTTCAACTTCTTATGGACTTAGTTGCTATATAACTTTTAATACCCTTTACTCTTATATCTTGTCAAGGTCTCTGGCGTACGTAGAATTTTGTCAAAGGGGGCCATTAAAATTGTTTACAATTTACATTATCGGTATTTTAAATTTTGTATATTATTATTATAATTATTATTATTATTATTATTATTATTATTATTATTATTATTATTATTATTCGGTTTATTTATTAATATTATACTGTGTTGTAATAGAACATAGTCTATTCATGAATATCGTTATAAAATTTTTTAAACCTAATTTTTTTCACAAATATTAACTTGTGTTTAAGTTTGTATAATAAAAATCCTTGTGTCATTATTACACTTACACAATAATCAAATATTTCGTCAACGCTTATTTGTATATGATCTGTAAGACACTTTTGCAATTTCTTAGACATATCAAAGAACCCTAATGTGAGTGAAATACTTACTTACAAATGGCTTTTAAGGAACCCGAAGGTTCATTGCCGCCCTCACATAAGCCCGCCAGCGGTCCCTATCCTGTGCAAGATTAATCCAGTCTCTATCATCATACCCCACCTCCCTCAAATCCATTTTAATATTATCCTCCCATCTACGTCTCGGCCTCCCTAAAGGTCTTTTTCCCTCCAGTCTCCCAACTAACACTCTATATGCATTTCTGGATTCGCCCATACGTGCTACATGCCCTGCCCATCTCAAACGTCTGGATTTAATGTTCCTAATTATGTCAGGTGAAGAATACAATGCGTGAAGTTCTGTGTTGTGTAACTTTCTCCATTCTCCTGTAACTTCATCCCGCTTAGCCCCAAATATTTTCCTAAGCACCTTATTCTCAAACACCCTGAACCTATGTTCCTCTCTCAGAGTGAGAGTCCAAGTTTCACAACCATACAGAACAACCGGTAATATAACTATTTTATAAATTCTAACTTTTAGATTTTTGGACAGCAGACTGGATGATAAGAGCTTCTCAACCGAATAATAACACGCATTTCCCATATTTATTCTGCGTTTAATTTCCTCCCGAGAGTCATTTATATTTGTTACTGTTGCTCCAAGATATTTGAATTTTTCCACCTCTTCGAAGGATAAATCTCCAATTTTTATATTTCCATTTCGTACAATATTCTGGTCACGAGACATAATATGAGTGAAGTAATTAGATAAATTATATAAACTGAAATTTCATAACCTTATTATTTGTTGCATTTTGTTCAGACATCGTTTATGTTGTTGAGGATCTAATGAAATCCATTTAACTATTCTGTGGTTGGTTTTACAGTTGATTGTTATTTTTCTTTGATGTGTATTGGCAATAATCTCTCAACCTCTCATTTTGTTTTCCTGACTAATTTGACGAATTTCAAAGTTAAAGAATACCGGTTAACCGGTCATTTTTGATCGATTAATCTCCTTCAGGTTAAGTTATTTTTAAAATACCTGTTAACTGATAACCTCCCATCGCTAATTCAAAAAATAATAATCGGTTCCTTAAAGGATCGGAATAGTTTTCGATACAATCGAATTATTCAAGATAATCCAATAAACTATCCCATAGCTGTACACGGTATTATTATTGCTATTATTATTATTATTATTATTATTATTATTATTATTAGTGTATAACATATTATATTTGAATCATGAAGCACCTCTTCGGTTAAGAGAGAAATTTTATATAATATTCTTATTGAATTTGGTATTCCCAAGAAACTAGTTCGATTAATTAAAATGTGTCTTAGTGAAACATACAGCAGAGTCCGTATAAGCCAGTTTCTATCTGATGCTTTTCCAATTCACTGCGGGCCAAAGCAGGGAGATGCATTGTCACCTCTACTTTTTAACTTCGCTTTAGAATATGCCATTAGGAAAGTTCAGGTTAACAGGCAGCGTTTGGAATTGAACGGGTTACATCAGCTTCTTGTCTATGCGGATGACGTGAATATGTTAGGAGAAAATCCACAAATGATAAGGGAAAACACGGAAATTCTACTTGAAGCAAGTAAAGCGATATGGTTGGAAGTAAATCCCGAAAAGACTAAGTATATGATTATGTCTCGTGACCAGAATATTGTACGAAATGGAAATATAAAAATTGGAGATGTATCCTTCGAAGAGGTGGAAAAATTCAAATATCTTGGAGCAACAATAACAAATATAAATGACACTCGGGAGGAAATTAAACGCAGAATAAATATGGGAAATGCGTGTTATTATTCGTTTGAGAAGCTTTTGTCATCTGGTCTTCAGTCAAAAAATCTGAAAGTTAGAATTTATAAAACAGTTATATTACCGGTTGTTCTGTATGGTTGTGAAACTTGGACTCTCACTTTGAGAGAGGAACAGAGATTAAGGGTGTTTGAGAATAAGGTTCTTAGGAAAATATTTGGGGCTAAGAGGGATGAAGTTACAGGAGAATGGAGAAAGTTACACAACGCAGAGCTGCACGCATTGTATTCTTCACCTGACATAATTAGGAACATAAAATCCAGACGTTTGAGATGGGCAGAACATGTAGCACGTATGGGCAAATCCAGAAATGTATATAGAGTGTTAGTTGGGAGGCCGTAGGAAAAAAGACCTTTGGGGAGGCCGAGACGTAGGTGGGAAGATAATATTAAAATGGATTTGAGGGAGGTGAGATATGATGATAGAGACTGGATTAATCTTGCTCAGGATAGGGACCAATGGCGGGCTTATGTGAGAGCGGGAATGAACCTCCGGGTTCCTTAAAAGCCAATAAGTAAGTAAGTATAAGATATATTTGAATCATGAAGCACCTCTTCGAAAAAGAATCTGTATTTGCGTGGAAATTCATTCCATTTTTCTTTGCTATAAACGTCAAATCAACTGACAAGCTTGAAGTATAAAACTGACATATAACTTAATCCAAGTTATGTATACACTTTTTATGAAACCCTGGTGTAGTGTAGGGGTTGACTGCACAGTTTCTACTTCTTTATTGCATGGTGGAGGGGTTTGGGAAGGCGTCTGGTTGCCTAGCAATTACGATTTGTTTGAGTTGGCGACATGACGACACGAGCGGCAATTGTTTTCAGGTGCTGTTTTAGGGTCGTAAAGCAAGCAGCATTTTGCCTTATAAGCTTTACATCTCCTCTACCCCGCGGGGGATACATTCGTATTAAATCATACTGTATCACCATCTTCTTTTGGTGATATTAAAACTATTAAAGCTGTCTAGAGATAGCAACACTGCACAGCCTAATGGTACTGTATTTGCAGAGAGTATTACAGCATGGAGTGGGCTCTTAAAATATTCTTCTAAAAAAAAAAAAGGTAAATTGCCTCTATATAGCGAGTCGCATTTCCATACATATTATTCCCATAATACACATCGGACGGTGAGGTTTTCTCTCTTCTCCTATATTTAAAGTATGCAAATTTTGAATGAGAAAGCGCGAGGGAATTAATGTAGTCTTCAGCCATTAAATTAACTTCCTTTTAATAAGTTTTCGACATAATTGGTATGACTATAGAGTGAGGGAAAACGGACTAGGGACTTAGACCAACACCCCCTTCCCTCGCCCCCACAAACCTTCCTTCGCAACAAATCCAAGAAGAACAAGTTTTAAGCTTCTCTACCAGTGATGTGTACGTTTCAAAAGATTATTTTTTGTATCTTCTTTAATTTCATTTTTATTTCTTAATAATTTTCCGTTATTTTTTTATACTTTTTTCTCCTAATGAAGTGTAAATTGATTCAAATGAATCATTTCCAACTTCTAGCTCGAATTGTACTTCATAGACGTTCGTGAGTGAATTATTAATCCAGCATTAGAGGGAGATCTCGTACTTGTGAATGCTCAATTTATGAGATGTAAATCTCCTTACTCCATATGCTATTTGACGCATTCTGTTTCACTAGAGGCCTTAATCCTTTATCTAAATGGAACTCCGCGCATTTCAAGTAAACCGCTATTATCTAAGAATAGTTTATAAAATTGAGATTACTTACACATGTTATTGATACTGAGACAGCTTTAAGGATCTATAAGAATTCTTTTGCTCTTTCCTCCTATTAGCTGTAACTTTTTTTTGACAAAAATCGTTATATATATTTTTTTCCTTTATGTTTTTTTTTATGCTCGACCATGCCGAAATGTAGTAACTATACACCTGGTAGCAGACCTTTAATGCATGTCATTAAAGTACACCTACTCATTAAAGGTCAGGTCTTTCAGCCAATGACGACTCAGGTTACAACTGTTCAGCCAATGACAAGTCAGCTTTGTACCGTTATAAAACCGCAAGTATCGGTTATTCTCGGATATGCAATCGAAAGAGAATTAGCGAAAAGTCACGGAGGCTGGAAATCCAATACTGTCGCAGAAGGTTATGTTCTGTTACTATAATAATTAGCGTTAATTGTAAATAATATTCAAATAAATTCAATTTGTCATCTCGTTTTTCAATGTCGAATTCAATAATCAAGGTTATAATATTATAATATTATCAAGTATAACGGGACTACGTCAAGGTCAATGACATTATTGTTCCTCGGAAAAAATCAAAACTTTCGCGTCTGCGCACATCTCACAATTCACGACCTAGAACAAGGTCACTTCCGATCTTGTCAGTTACAAATAAAATGTATTTTTCAACTTAGAAATATGGTCGAGCATAAAAAGTCGTATGAAACTCGCCTATAATGGTAATTAAGAAGCTCGTATGAAAATTATGAAACTCGCTTGCACTCGTTTCATAAATATCTATACTCGATTCTTAATTACTATCATTATAGGCTCGTTGCATAATGTACTATTATTGTTGATACGTGTAATGTTGTTTTTATTTTAACTCTTGTTTTCTCCGTTTTTAATATGCGGCACTTGGCCCACTATGGCTCTGAACCCTTCAAATGTTTTTTATGTGAATTTGTGAAAAATTTAATACACATTATATCTACTTAAACACTGCAATTCATAAATGCAGTCAATTGTTTCAATTTTGAGGCTGGAGAAAAGGCATTTTGTGGGCAATTCAGGGAACGAAAGTTATCTTTTTATGTGAGTACAAATGATTTCATTCAGGTACGTGTTTTGGATAATTATTTTATTTTTCAATCAATAAACATATTGTAACTAATTATTTTTGTAGTTTTGAATTCTTTCTTCTGATAATATCGTGTTTAATACTTCTCAATAATAATTTAGTTCCGTTATTTTATTACGATATTTTTAATATAAATTGAAGAAATCGTATTATAGGTCTAATAAGGAAACTGAATTGTTGCGAAACAGACAGAGCATATGGTAGAGAATGTTATTTCCATTTCTCTTCCCTCTTCGATATCTACAGTAGAACCCCGATTTTCCGTCACCCTATTAACCGATTGGTGGATTATCCGACAGTCTTTCTCTCTCACTCCACTCTTTTTTGCTGCAGAAGAAATATGAAGTACTGTACATTATATTAGTAAGAATTTTTTCTACAGTGTTCTTTTTTACAAACTTTTACTCTTATAGAGTATGGTCTGCTTTTCGAAGGGCCTAAATTCATTGCAAAATACCTTCCACAGGTGTCGAAGAAAAGGAGTTGTGCTACGAAAAATAGTGCAAGTAATTGAGTGGTTTGAAAAAGAGAAACTGTGATTCATCTCGCATCAGAATACGAAATAGGGACATGCAAATCACAGAAACCTGCAGAAAAGTATATTCTATTATCCATGTGCTAAAAAGGATAAATGTTCATCTCCCCTCTTGCTTAAAAAAGTCCCTTGTGCAGACACTTGCATTTCCCTATTTCGACTATGCGGACATTTTACTGACTGACCTCTCCAGCGACAACAAAACGAAACTTCAACGTGCTCATAATTTGTGTGTACGTTTTGTAAGCAATGTTCGTAAATATGATCATATTACCCCATCCCTGGAAGCAATAGGTTGGCTTAAACTAGATAAGAAAAGAAATTTACATTCACTTCTCTTTCTCTTCGAAATCTTGAACTCTTCTATTCCTTCGTACCTGTCGTCTCGCTTCACTTACCTTTCTTCCCACCATAATCTGAACACACGCTCTCGTCATGAAACAATACTAACAATACCATCCCATCGCACCTCCTCATACTCATCTTCTTTCACAATAGCCCTGCCAAGACTCTGGAATTCGCTACCTACTAGCATCAGGGACTGTCGAAATAAAATTGAATTCAAACGAAAACTTACTAGGCACTTGGTCAGTAATTGATTACTTGTAAATAGTTTCTTTAATCTATCACAAAATATTTCAATATCCAGTAATTTCATCATTATACAATTTTGTTATTCTAGATTTAATTTGTAATTCAGTAAATATAAAATATTCTTTGTTTCTCTATGATAAATTATCTAGCTTTAATTATTCAGGTAATCTTTTCGTACTTTGATTTTATTGTAATTGTAAATTTAATATTAACTGTAATATTATTTGTAATTGTAATTGTAAATTTAATACTAATTGTAATTTTATTGTTGATATTGTAGTTGGAATCTCCTGGTAGAGGGGCAGAGAAGGCCTGACGGCCTTATCTCTACCAGGTTAAATAAATAAATACTACTAATACTAAATAGGAATTACAACTGTTCACGATTTATTTAAAAACAAATATGAAAGTTAGAATTTATAAAACAATTATATTACCGGTTGTTCTGTATGGTACAAAACGCAGAACTGGACGCATTGTTTTCTTCACCTGGCATAATTAGATACATTAAACCCAGATGTTTGAGATGGGCAGGGCATGTAGCACGTATGGGCAAATCCAGAAATGCATATAGAGTGCTAGTGGGGAGACCGGAGAGAAAAAGACCTTTGGGGAGGCCGAGACATAGATTGGAGGATAATATTAAATTGGATTTGAGGGAGGTAGGATATGATGGTAGAGACTGGATTAATCTTGCTCAGGATAGGGACTGATGGCGGGCTTATGTGAGGGCGGGAATGAACTTGCTGGTTCCTTAAAAGCCATTTGCAAGTAAGTATAAAGTGTAATAAGTATGTAAATCTACAACATGAGACCTGTACTATTCCTGTCTTTCCACAGACAGTCGTCATTAAGGGTTTCCTTGGTCCTTAAAAACCCGTCATTGAAAACCAGACTTAAATTAGTGTTGATCCACTATCTGGCATGTTAAAAACGCAAGACCACGGAGGAAATTATGAAACTGTATTATGCACTTAATTTATGAAAACCTTATATGATACGGATTATCCGATTTTTTCGATTAACCGTTCACTCCACACCCTTCATTACCACGGATAATAGAGGTTCTACTGTATTTATTTTCGTGTAATATTTATTGAATTATTCCCTTATTCTTAATTTATTTTTCTCTTTCTTTTATACTTTTGTCATTCTTTTCCGATTTCTTTTCTTTCCCTGTATTCTCTCTTCCCGTAGTCTTTTGTTTTTCTTTCTCTCTTCCTTTCTTTTTCCCTGTTAGATTCTATTCTTTCTTTCGTATTCACTTTTTTGTTCCGCTATTCTTTGTCCCTTGTCTTTAACCTTTCATTCTTCGCTCTCTTTATTTATTTGTTATATTTTTATTATTTCACTCTTTAATTTTTTCTTTCTTCTTTTAAGTCTTTCTCTTTTTTCCATTTTTCATTAATTATTCCACTTTGCTGTCTCTTTATTTCTTCCTTTTTCTAAATTTTTCTTTCTTTCATACTTCCTAAACTTCTTTCTTGAATATTTTTTGTCTTAGTCTCTTGTTTATTTTTTCTCTCTTTCCATCTTTATTTCTCATTTCAATCTTTTACTTGTTAGGGGAGACTCGGCTAATTCCGCAATATTAAGAAGTAAATCTATCATATTTTTATCACAATGTTTATTGAAAAATATTATCAATGTATGTAGACATGGACGAAACCTTTCATTACCAAATGAGATAAGAGACCTATTAAAATGCAAATATATTTAGTTGTACATACATTACAGTTAAAAAAGAACAACTCGGGTAATTCCGCAACAGTGCGGATAAATCCGCAATAGGACTTGGCTAATTCCGCAGTAGTAAATAATTACGAAATACATTATAAAAGTAACATAAAAGGAATAATTTATATGTAACAATGCTCACTTTCTTTACAGCTGTGTAGCAAAACGCGAAAAACAGCACACTTTCGATGTTCCACTGTATTGCCGACAGAGGTGTCGACCAATATCCTTGATTTTTTTCTATAGCACTGCAGAGGACATGCCTCCTGTTGACAGCCTCTCAGAACTTACGTTCACGTTATTGTAAAGCCGCAGTAAAATCATATATGCACTACTACGGAATTACCCGTACTGCGGAATTAGCCGAGTTTCCCCCACTTCTCTAAATTCTGATTTCCTTATTTCTCTTCCTTCTTGTTTATTTCGATACTTTCCCTCCCTTTCCTTTCTTTCTTTCTTTCTTTCTTTCTTTCTTTCTTTCTTTCTTTCTTTCTGTTCTAACATTTATTTCTCTCTTCCTCTTGGTCCTTCAATTGTTTTCTCTTCTTAATTGCCTTAATTTTTTTCTTTCTCTCCTTCCATTCTTTTTTCCCAAATGTAATTATTCCATTGTTTTCTTGTTTTTTGTACTTATATATTATTTACAAATTTAACCACACCTGTGGAGTAACGGTCAGCGCGTCTGGCCGCGAAACCAGGTGGCCCGGGTTCGATTCCCGGTCGGGGCAAGTTACCTGGTTGAGGTTTTTTCCGCGGTTTTCCCTCAATCCAATATGAGCAAATGTTGGGTAACTTTCGGTGCTTGACCCCGGACTCATTTCACCGGCATTATCACCTTCATCTCATTCAGACGCTAAATAATTTAAGATGTTGATAAAGCGTCGTAAAATAACGTACTAAAATAAAAAATACTTATATATTATTTACACATGTATTTATTCCATTAGGTATATTACATTTTTTTTTTTTTTTTCACAAAACAAGACATGATGTGACATGTTTCTCAAGCTATCCGTTTAAACAAATGAATTCAGTTGATATATCACCTTTAATAACAATAAATAATTAGTTTGTTCCTGTAATAGTAATATGCGTTACAAGAGCGGTATGTTGAAGTTTTCATTTTCGAGGAAAAGTTTGAAAAAGTGAAATGTAGTTGAGCTTTTTTAATTTCCGAGAATTGAAAGAAAACATACCGCTCGTGTATCGTACATTATTTTGTGCGAAGATCGTTTATTACATACTTGAAAGAGGGATTTCTAATTAGATGCAATGAAATCTCCATCTTGGTTTCTGTTCAATGACGACAAATTTGCAAAACAAAAATATCTATCTTCAACATTGTTGCTTTAAAATGTTTTCTGTGTTTACTATACTCCAGCAGGCCATGATATACGTCTGTCTTCCCCCCCCCCCGCAGTCTATGATGATCTGGAATCTTGTTGATTTTTTCACGGTTTCCTTAATGTTACTTGCATCGCGAATGCAGTAACTTTAGTGTAGTTGTAGAGTTTACTTAATTTTTGCAAATATTTAAAAACAATAATTAACAGTGCAATTTAGGTGAAATTGCAGTGGTAAGTTTCCAATTTATAATTATTACTAGACTTCGTTGAATTGCCACACGCAGCATGCAATCAGATTGCCGATGTACGGTAGTATAGAAGAGGTGAGCGACCGCCCGGTCTCGTAGTATAAGCAGTTTATGTTAAGAGTTGAGACATGTCCAAATATTTAGAGCAGCTACAGCTAATGTATACCTATGTAAGCACTTGTTTTGCATTACTCTGGTTGGAATAGTCAAATCTTAACATTTATGCAGACAAGAATTCAATCAAACATACTACAATGAGAGTGTTGCTGTTCCAAATAATTGCCCCTGGAATACCCTTACCCCCGCAGCCAGTCTTGACTCGTTGGAGAACGTGGTTGGATGCTGTTAATTATTATGCAGAACATTACGGCAAAATAATGGAGGTAATTGATGCATTGGATAGCACAGACAGTTCCGCTGTTGCAGCTGTAAAATCATTGCCTTCTGAAGAGCTATTGGAAGATATTCTGTTCATTGATTCTAATTTTAAAATCGTGTCCAAAAGCATCATCCTGTTAGAATTGTCTAAACTACAACTCTCAGAAGCCCTTAATATAGTGTATAAAGTATCACAAACCGTTATCCAAAATAACAATTCACTAATTTCAGAAAAAGTGAAATGTAAGTTGAGAAACGTTATTGCTAAATATTCTGCCTATTCACAACTTCGTATTATAAATGATGTACTATCAGGTCACGACAAGACATCTGAAGTTGGTGTACTAAAAATTAGTGACTTTCCGTTCTTCAAATATGTACGTATTACATCGTGTGATGTTCAACGTACATTTTCCCAAAATAAAAACTATTTGAGTGACCATCGGAGGAGGTTACTTTGCAGTCGCTCAAAATGTAGGCCTACGTAACTCTTCACTGCAATGCACATATTCAAGGATGATGTGAGTATTTTACATTAAATTTTAAGAGTTAATATATCTCACTATAAAATAATTGTGTATTTACATGTTTAGACATTTCCTACTTAAATGATCATTCATTATATTTCTTGAATGCAGGATACAGGTTTTATTGTAACCGCAGTATACTGCTCAGTGTTTACATTAGAGGCATACTCCATCCTTTGCACGTCCCCTTCTCATACAGTCTATACCGCGTGCGCAGTAAACCTTGGGATTCTCGTGGCAATTCCACGAAGTCTAATTATTACTATGTTGAACGTCTCTAAAAATAATATGTTAAAAGCCTAAAGCAGTAAAATCAATATGTCACTTAAGCGTTAAGAAGAGGGAATTGTTATGTGTGTTAGGTTGGGAATACTGAATGTGGAATTTTAGACTTTCCGCGGATTGGTTTTGTGCGGAAACCAAGCAAATACGCACGATCTCGCACAAAATTAATTACAGCGACCTTGGAATACTATTATTTTGCACACAATTTCAACATTAGCAACACTGCATAAAAATGTACATTACACAACACATTTTTTGTGAATCTCACCGTAACACCAGTGTTATACTTTGTTTCTGTAATTCTGTATAAAGATCGCAGCCTGCTCCCACATTAAGAGATCGTAGAGGGTAAACTTGCTGGGAAATGTTTGTTGAGACGGCGAAGGGGAGATGGCGCAAAACAGGAAATTGCTGTTTCAAGCATGTTTCAACCAGAGTTTACAACTTCTTTGAAATTATCATAAAGGCCCGGAGAGGATTAGACCCGCTCTTTGTCTTTGCTCAGTGTTTTTAATAAAATCTTTCCTGATTTATCGAGTGTACATTTAGCACAGTATCCATGGAGTGTAATAAAGAAATATTCGGTGTCATTGATAAGCATTCCCTTGCGCTCGGCGCCATGTTCTGCGTGCATAAGCATTAAATTTCCGATGCTCGTTATCATAAACTGTAGTGACTCGCTATACTTATATACAGTAAGTTGATACAGACAGTAGCAATAGAGGGGTGGGGTGGCTCGGGGTTGTGCTTGGTCATCAGTATTCCACGCCACGATGTCATAGTAACATATAATTGAATTATTGCACGCGATGCAGGCAAGCACTTCGGCAAGTTAACCCTTTACGCGCTATAGAAGGCGGTGGATGGAGCCTGGCGATTCCTTCTCCAGTAGAACCCGTGTCCAAGGCTTTGACACAGAAAATAGGGCCTTATATGTCGATAACAAAGGCGAATCGCCCACATGCAGGTTCTTTTGTCTAAAATTTCTGTTCAACAGGTTTATACGACAATAGGATTGCCTTGTTGATTAAATATAGAAAATATCGTCGAATTAAAAATAACGAATTTCTCACTGTCACATTACTTTCAGATTTGTCCAAAATAAAAGTAAATATACGTATTGTTTATTGTTAATAAAATAACATTGACAGAAATACAGTCTTAATTCTTCCCTGAAGGAGTAAAAAACTCGTGCTCAGGGAGATATCTAAACACAAAGATAATTTTTTGACACAAACTGGGTCAAGAAAAAAAAATTACAGGAATAAATTAAATTTAAAAATACAATTTGAGTTTTAACAATTTAAGTAATACAAATACATATACATATTAAATCAATATATATTCTTAAAAAATTAAATTCCTGACGCTATTTTTGAAATTCCTGATACTAAAATTTACCAAATTTGGGTATTTATCAATTATTTTATTGTATAACCTTGGACCAAAGTAGGTACCATGGCTCAGAGCTGTGCTTGTGAAACACTTTGGTTCTTCTAGTCGTATAAAATCGGATCTTTTAGTTCCATATTTATGATGATAACAATTTGGATTTATTACGGTTTTTATGTATGAAGATTAATAAGGCAATATAATAAATCTGTTTAATTTTCAAAACATTAAAATCAGTAAACAAAAGCTCAGATGAGTAATCAATTGGTTTATTAAGGCATATTTTAATGATTCTTTTCTGAATAAGTATTAGTGGAGTGAGATTAGAATTACAAGCATTTCCCCACCCTAAAATTCCATATTCATATTTCAAATACTTTTAGTTGCTTCTCTTTATAGTATATTGTAGTATTTATAGTATGTCCTGCGCCGTGGCGTCGTGATCTAAGGCATCCTGCCTAGGACTCGCGTTACGGAATGCGCGCTGGTTCGAGTCCTCATTGGGGAAGAAATTTTCTCATGAAATTTCGGCCAGTGTATGAGACCAGTGCCCATCCAGCATCGTGATGCACTTGGGGAGCTGCGATAGGTAGCGAAATCCGGTTAGGCAAAACAAGCCATAATGGCTGGGGGGCTCATCTTGCTAACCACACGATACCCCCATTCTGGTTGGATGATCGTTCACCTCTGCTTCGGCATGTGGCCGTGAGGCCAGCAGCCGGCTGGTCGGTCTTGGCCCTTCATGGGCTGAAGAGCCACGGATTATTATATTGCTGTTATTATTATTATTATTATTATTATTATTATTATTATTATTATCATTATTATCATTATCAACATTTTGTCATATCTTATTAAATACAACTCCACGGATGTAACGTGCGTTTGCCGTGGATTCGGACAAATAAATAGATAACTTAAGTAATAACTTAGGCCTAAGTAAATTTATAACCTATAACTGATTCATTCACTCATAGTCTTCTGCCAAAGGGCAGATCTTTTACTGCAAACCCAGAATTCTGTAAACTTTCCTATTTTCTGCCTTCCTCTTTGTCTCCGCATATGATCCATATATATTAATGTCGTCTATCATCTGATATCGTCTTCTGTTCCGAACTCTTCTCCCGTTCACCATTCCTTCCAGTGCATCTTTCAGTAGTCAGTGTCTTCTGAGCTAGTGATCCAATCAAATTCTTATTTCCTCTTCCTGATCAGTTTCAGCATCATTCTTTCTTTACCCACTCTTTCCAACACAGCGTCATTGCTTATTCTTTCTGTCCACTTCACACGTTACATTCCCTTCCATATTCACATTTCAAATACTTTTAGTCGCTTCTCTTTACTTCGTCGTAATGACCATGTTTCTGCTCCATACATTGCCACACTCCACGCAAAGCACTTCACTAGTCTCTTCCTTAGTTATTTTTCAAGAGGTCCGCAGGAGATGCTCCTTATTTTACTAAAAGCTTCCTTTGCCATTGCTATTCTCCTTTTGACTTCCTGGCAGCAGCTCATGTTACCGCTCATAGTACATCCAAAGTATTTGAAGCTGCTATGGGCCTAGCTAATGTAACTTATAAAAAGAAAAATTAATAGTACCTTCCGAATGAACAGAGCAGCTGGCTACGAAGGTCCGGGGTTCGATCCCAGGTTGTAACAGGATTTTTTCTCGTTGCCAAACTTTCAGAACGGCCCCGAGGTTCACTCAGCCTCCTGTAAAATTGAGTACCGGGTCTTTCCCGGGGGTAAAAGGCGGTCAGAGCGTGGTGCCGACCACACCACCTCATTCTAGTGCCGAGGTCATGGAAAGCATGGGGCCCTACCTCCATGCCCCCTAAGTGCCTTCATGGCATGTTACGGGGATACCTTTACCTTTTTTTACCTTCCGAATGAACAGTGTTCGTGTTCGGAGCTACAGTAGAAAGAAAAATCTGTAAAATAAAAGTGAAGTGTCAGAAAGAATAAGAAAATATTGTTGTGCTATTTAAGAGTTTAAATTGTGTTAAAAGCAAATTTATGTTCTACTTACTTACGTACTTACTTATTTACTTACTTACTTACTTACTGGCTTTTAAGGAACCCGGATGTTCATTGCCGCCCTCACATAAGCCCGCCATTGGTCCCTATCCTGAGCAAGATTAATCCATTCTCTATCATCATATCCCACCTCCCTCAAATCCATTTTAATATTATCTTCCCATCTACGTCTCGGCCTCCCCAAAGGCCTTTTTCCCTCCGGCCTCCCAACTAACACTCTCTATACATTTCTGGATTCGTCCATACGTGCTACATGCCCTACCCATCCCAAACGTCTGGATTTAATGTTCCTAATTATGACAGGCGAAGAATACAATGCGTGCAGTTCGGTATTGTGTAACTTCCTCCATTCTCCTGTAACTTCATCCCTCTTAGCCCCAAATATTTTCCTAAGCACCTTATTCTCAGACACCCTTAACCTATGTTCCTCTCTTAAAGTGAGAGTCCAAGTTTCACAACCATAAAGAACAACCGGTAATATAACTGCTTTATAAATTCTAACTTTCAGATTTTTTGACAGCAGACTGGATGATAAAAGCTTCTCAACCGAATAATAACAGGCATTTCACATATTTATTCTGTGTTTAATTTCCTCCCGAGTGTCATTTATATTTGTTACTGTTGCTCCAAGATATTTGAACTTCTCCACCTCTTCAAAAGATAAATTTCCAATTTTTATATTTCCATTTCGTACAATATTCTCGTCACGAGACATAATCATATACTTTGTCTTTTCAGGATTTACTTCCAAACCTATCTCTTTATTTCCTTCCAGTAAAATTCCCGTGTTATCCCTAATCGTTTGTGGATTTTCTCCTAACATATTCACGTCATCCGCACAGACAAGCAGCTGATGTAACCCGTTCAATTCCAAACCCTCTCTATTATCCTGGACTTTCCTAATGGCATACTCTAAATTTCTGTTCTATTGGTTAGAAAGATTGATTTCATTTTTGCCTCAAGGGTATATGTACGTGAACTACCACAAATATTATCAAAAATTGCAGGCTCTAAATTTCTAAAATTTTATAAGAAGATGAATCACAAATGAACAAAAATTACAAGATACCTCAACAAGACTTAGGCTATTAGAACTTAAATATCTGGTAAAAGTATAAAAAGGTACTAATAGTATTTTTAAACCAGTTTTATCAAGGTATGAAAAAAAGAAAAAAATTCTGCAGTTACATCTTTTGGTAATCATAGCATTAATATTATCTCTCCGACATCTTTAATATTTTTCCTGCATGTAATAAACACTTACTTCTGTAAAGTAGACTACTCTCGGACATGTAGAATTGTTTACTTTAATACAATTAATTTTTTATTTGTCATATATAGAATATATTAAAATTTACATAATGTTTTGTGACCTAATCTTTCTGTTTCAAAGAGATGGGCATTTTTGTAGTCTACCTTTAGCATTAATGCATATTAAATCAGTGTACAATATTTCTGAAATCTATCTCTAATGGTTGTGGAGTTATGAAATAATATATGTGAAAATTTTCAAATTTTGGAAAATTTAATTTAAAGTAAAAAGTGAATTCTAAAAAACATTATTAGTAACCTTTTTTATACTTTTATCAGATATTTAAGTTCTAATAAGTCTTGTTGTGGTACCTTGTAATTTTTGTCCAATTGTGAGTTCATTTCCTTATAAAATTTTAGAAATTTAGAGCCTGCATTTTCTGATAACATTTGTGGTCGTTCACGTACATATACCCTTAACACTTCAGTGTTGCCTTACAAAAAAAGTCAGTGTGATTAACATTAATATGTTTTTACATGTGTTCGCTAATGATAGATAAATAACTCTTCTCATAAACACAGTATTTCAGGACTAGAGTCGTTAATGCAGTGGAATTTGAAAACCATCTCCATGACGTCGTCTATGAAATGTTCAGAGAGCGGTGTGGAAGAAGAGTGTTAGGCAGGAGTTGCAGGACCCATACAAGTGTCACGGAATGACTCAGTGAGATCCAGGGAATTAAAATCAAACGATAGCTCTGTTTGTTCTCTTAATTTAATACTCTCACTTTAAAGTCATTTGAACCTGATGCAAAATTGCTCTTGAGTCCGAAAGAGTCATTCAGTTTTATGTTTTAAAGAGGCCAGAGAACAACCCTCCTGGAAGGGAATAGGAGGGTGCAGAATGGGCAGTTGCTCCTACTGGAAAGTAATTTCACCCCAGTATACCTAAACGAAGCAGCAGTAGCAACAGGGTCCCTATTTCTGGGGGGTTTCAGGACTTTAATAGCATTCTTACAGAAGCGTTTCTGCTGAATATTAAGCAGAGATTAATTGACGTAATAACAAAGTTATATCATAAAACTATTATTAAAATTATTAATACTTTTAAAATGAAAAATACTTTTATGCTCGACCATGCCGACATGTAGTAATTATACACCTGGTAGCAGTCCTTTAATGCATGTCATTGAAGTACACCTACTCATTAAAGTACAGGTGTTTTCAGCCAATGACAACTCAGCTTACAGGTGTTCAGCCAATGACAAGTCAGCTTTGTACCGTTATAAAACCGCAAGTATCGATTATTCTCGGATATGCAATCGAAAGAGAATTAGCGAAAAGTCACGGAGGCTGGAAATCCAATACTGTCGCAGAAGGTTATGTTCTGTTACTATAATAATTAGCGTTAATCGTAAATAATATTCAAATAAATTCAATTTGTCATCTCGTTTTTCAATGTCGAATTCAATAATCAAGGTTATATCAAGTTTAACGGGATTACATCAAGGTCAATGACATTATTGTTCCTCGGAAAAAATCAATACTTTCGCGTCTGCGCACATCTCACAATTCACGACCTAGAACAAGGTCACTTCCGATCTTGTCAGATACAAATAAAATGTATACATCTGAATAACTTCAAGTTAGAAATATGGTCGAGCATAAAAAGTCGTATGAAACTTGCCTATGTTGGTAATTAAGACGCTCGTATGAATATTATGAAACTCGCTTGCGCTCGTTTCATAAACAACCATACTTGCGTCTTAATTACTATCATTATAGACTCGTTGCATAATGTACTATATTAAAATTATTAATGCTTTTAAAATGAAAAATACTTTTAAAATATTAATTACTTAGTTTAAATTATTTCAGATTTTCATTTTGTCTCATTTCGTCCGTCAGAGAATGCGCTTTAAGGAGACAGCTACTGATAAAGGCTAGATCACACTACTTTCCTATGTTCTTCCTCTGCTCTAAATCAATTACATGCTCTCAACAACGACACTCTATCACAGATGGCTTTATGGTTTGAATCTAATGGTTTCTTGCTTAATCAAGAAAAACTACCAACATAACTTTTAGCCTTATCTAATAAATAAGGGCAACGGACTCAACTATACAAAATTTCTAGGACTTTTTATAGACTCCAGTTTAGCATGGGATAACCACGTCGAATGCATATGCACAAAGCTATCAAGAGTTTTATATTTGTTAAAGAAATTAACGACTTGCGTTACACAAAATTATTATTTAAGATGTGCCTACTTTTCTTTCTTTCAGTCGATAATCCGATATGCCCTAATTTTCTGGGGAAATGGAACCAAAATTGGAAGTGTCTTGATTTTACAAAAGAAAGCAATTAGAATTTTATGTAAATCAAACTATCTGGAACATTGTCGGCCACTTCTCAGACAATCACGGATTTTAACAATCATTATTTGTATATATATGATCTAGTACTTTACACTCAACAAAATATCGACAATTACTCATTAGTGGCCGATATACATGATCATGAGATTAGAAATAGTGAACAAATTAATATTCCATATTGCAGATTACACAAGAGAAACACAAACTTTTTAATTATGGGGATGAAATTATATAATAAGCTTCCCAGTCAATATTATAAATTACCAATCAATAGCTTCAAAACTAGATTTTACAGTTGTTATTGTTATTGCTTTAATGAATTCTGGAAGGTCATTTATTGCTATAAAGAATAATAGAGGACCAATTATCCTGAAGAATTTTTCTCTGAAAGCATTATCACTATTACTTTAATTGTCAACACTTGAACTTATACTATTATGCAGGGACATCACTTTATTTTTACCAACATTTTTAACATTAACCTGGCTATACTCGGAAACACTGTTGCCCCCTTCCATTACAGGAGTTTGATGTTAGCAGTGCAATATGTAAACAAATCATTTTACTAGGTATAGGAGGAGAGAAAAGTAGTATATCCATTTATGTTGTAGGGAAATACGATATTACGATTTTCAGTTTAATCATCACTTTTACGGAATTTATCAAAATACAGTAGAGTAGTAACATTTTTTTTTTCAAAAACTCAACTTTTCAGGCGGCTATGTTCGTTATGTAATGTCTATATTATTTAGCATATTAATTATTGATGTTAACATACAATATAGAGGGTGCATTTAAATTGAGGGGGTCATAAGTAAAGGGCTGTAAGTGCACTTAAGTTACTTTTGAGAAAATGGGGTTTAAATATTTAAGCTTTCGTAAAATCGGTGAAATTTTTATTTAAATTTTAATGTGTGATGCGATTAAAATATCCCTTTGCCACTAAAATTTTAGATACTTTTGCTTACACTGGATGCACTTAACTCATGTTATTACAAATGTCACTAGCATTCCTTTGCTTCTAGCCACCTCAATTCAAAAAAAGCTAATCTGAATTTTTAAACAAGTTGCTGAAAATGGTTGCCGTTCATTACAATGCAGGCTTCAATTCAGTACGCACATTATTAAAAACATTTTGAAGCATATTCCCTGACATTGAATTTATCGTTTCTTGAATATAATTTTTTAGTACGATATTATTAATATAGATTCTTTCTTCTATAGAAAACGCAATCATATTTATGAAACACACTATACACTGCAGTGTTTACTTCACTGCTTGAAGACTTTGAATGCAACAGCGGCCGTAAGTTTGTGTGTCTGACGGGAGCAAGGACATTAGTGAAGGGGTGGAAGTGAAGTACATTCAGAAATGCAGGTACAATAAAAATGCAAGTAAAAATAAAATGATGTCCCTGTATGTTTCAAAATATTTGTAAATGTCTGAACAGATTTGATTTCTGGAAAACATGGTACATGGATTAAAAATCAATTTGCAAATAAGTTTAATAGTACAGTACACTATACACTGAAAATAAAATAAAAACAGTATCGAAAGCTAGTATGTCTTTTTAAAGAAGTAATGGTCCATTTCTCTGTTCATAAATATCGGAGATACAATAATTTTATTATTAATAAGTATAATGCTAAGCAATAATACACTATCTACCAAAATGTAACTGGGCACCCAGGATTTTACGTGTTAGATGGCTACAATGCAGTGGTATGCAGACAATAATGTTCACCGGTTGTACTGGCCTGCACAGAGTCCTGATCTCGATCCCATTGAGCACCTTTGAGACGAATTGGACCGGCGATTGAGGTTTCGGGAAATTCGGCCAACTTCCATTGTCCAACTGAGTGCCATATTGCAAGAGGAATGGCGACGCATTCCAGTGGATATCCTACACAAACTAGTGGAGAGCATGCCTGACAGGGTGGCTGCTGTTATAGCAACAAGAGGTGGTACCACGAGGTTCTAAAGGGGCAAAAACCAGTGCCCAATTACTTTTTGGTAGATAGTATATATATTACATGATATTGATATCATAACGAATTTTTATGTCTACAAAATTACGTAATTATTATTGTGATTATTCTGTGAGTCGAACTTTGTTCAAAGTAAATCAAATAGTCTGTTTCTTGAATAAACGTACTAGTTTAAATTCCTAACAGCTGTTTACACTTCCGGTTGAGAACATTTGCGTTAGAAGTTAGACGCGCCTTTTAACAAAGTGGACCAGCTGTCGAGTTTATTCCCATATGCGAACAGAAGCCAGAGAAGTGAAAAAAACGATATCTCTTCAACAAAAATTGATTTCCATATATACACACGCTGCTAAATCAACTTTAATCTTCTACCAGATAAAATATGAATGAAAGAATTATTTGTAATTCATAATCTACGGTCGTAGATTATTTTTTATCTCGTCTAGTGACCGAGGGAACAAAAGGGAGTTACATCCATATGAAGATGAAACTTCAAATTTCATTACTTTCGAATAACGTGAGATTATAATCCCAGTGGGATAGCTTTTGTATGAAGATCTATCCCATTTATTAAAACCAGCCGAGCCTGGTGGCTTTGAAACATTATCTTTATTCTGCATCTTGAATAAGATAGAAAGTGAACACGTGAAGGACAATTCAGGTAAGCTGGGATTATTGAATTCAGTTTCCTTATGTAATCTTTTTTAATCTTGCGTATCTCTAATAAGATCTCAATTGGATACGAAATTAACTCAATTCATCATGATATGTAGGCCTACAAAAAGCAAAATGTTTTACCCATTCATTCTTTTCTATTCGAGTCACACTCATATAATCGCAGCCTTCCCTCCTGTCTCTGCTACAGACTGCCACTTTCACATTTATGCACTCTTTCGTTATTGAATTCCGAAACCATTAACTAATGTACCAATTCGATACTATACCCTACACATTTTCTGCTACAAACATTTATTACTGTAATAATTTACGTATACATCACTTGCATTTCATAAAATGCAGTCTTACATTCAATCATTTACAGCAGTGATGTCAAAGCAAGCGCATTTTTCTGACCTTGACGTCGTGCGCGGGCATTAAGCGCTAGGTATGCTAGGAGGAATAAGCAGCCTGTTGGATTAAGAAAACAGTGGTGCACAAACTTCAAACGGAACGTGAAATTTTATGTCGTTATTTTATATGGCTTCTTTCTGTTTGTTATTTTCTATATTGTCTGTAAAACAAAAGTACTAACACCTATTTCTTAGCCTAATATTGCAGTTGTGTTTTAAACGTTAATAACACAATAAAGAGTAAAGAAGGAATATTCACACAAATTCCATAATAACTAAAACTATACTGTACTAAGTGAATTAAACACATCATTCATAAAGAAAGTGTTATCCCAAAGAAAGACACTGAATATGACATGATAAGTTGAAATTGATATTGATGGTATCTTTAGCCTTGTAAAAGTAATCAAAACAGCATTATAGTACAAAGCAAAGTTGTCTAGGTATATGTTTTAACTGTAACTATTATTACATAATAAAACTCTTATAGCATTATGCTTTTAGGTGATATTGGTGCGCAACTTTCTGTTATCAGAATATTAAATTATCTCGACATCTGCTGAAGCTATAGAGCTGACGTTTAACCAACACATAGGCACATATCTTTTGTTTGTGATGTAATAGTATTTGCTTTGTTAATTCATTTCCTTACAAACATTTTTCATGCGAATATTTTCAAACATTTTAATACACTATCTTCAGTAATACGTATTTACGATATATTAGATTTACTAAAACATTTTTTTCAGTACCTGTAAGGCTACTAATCAAACATATCTGAATATTTTACTTTTCTGTAAAAAAGTTGAGAAAATATTCCTCTTGAATAAAAAAGCAAACTCGTGAAAAATGAACATTAAAATTAAAACTTACATTCTTATAATGCAGTTATACTTCCCAGACAAATTAAAAAATTAACATGGATACAGTTTTAATAAGTTCTCTTCCCTTTATCTATTGAATCATTGCTGGCCATCCCTGTATATAGCTCGACCAAGCGGCATATACTACCTCTTTCGTCTGTCTCTTTCCTTTCCGCTGTAAAGCGCTCAGGCTCTTCTGGGCTCTAAAGCGCGCGCTTTCTCCTACGGGCATCAGTTGACATCACTGATTTACAGCAACATGTATTCACTCCTGCAATTGTATATTCCCATCCTATAAATAATAATCAATTCCTATCCTTTCTCTCTTAATCATTCAATCATACCTTTTCTGCCTTCCTAAAATCACTCTCTTCTATCCTCTGACTTTCCTATAGTCATTGAATCGTATCACAGCTCTCTCCTATATTCATTCAACCCCATTGTTATCTCTCCAATAATCATTCGGTCTTATTCTTTGCCTCTTCCATGATAATTGAATTCTATCCTCTGTCTCTGCATAATAATTCACGCCCTACTCTTCTCTCCAGTCATCATTCCTTCCAACACTAGATTTCGTCTTTAATCATCCACTACTACTACTACTACTACTTACTGGCTTTTAAGGAACCCGGAGGTTCATTGCCGCCCTCACATAAGCCCGCCATTGGTCCCTATCCTGAGCAAGATTAATCCACTCTCTATCATCATATCCCACCTCCCTCAAATCCATTTTAATATTATCTTCCCATCTACATCTCGGCCTCCCCAAAGGTCTTTTTCCCTCCGGCCTCCCAACTAACACCCTATATGCATTTCTGGATTCGCCCATACGTGCTACATGTCCTGCCCATCTCAAACGTCTGGATTTTATGTTCCTAATTATGTCAGGTGAAATATACAATGCGTGCAGCTCTGCGTTGTGTAACTTTCTCCATTCTCCTGTAACTTCATCCCTCTTAGCCCCAAATCTTTAATCATCCACTTCTTTCTATAATCTGTTCTACAGTCATTCTCTTCTAGGGTAATTCATTTACTCAGTCGTTCATGATTCGTAATCATCGTCAACATCATTTTAGATATTATCATTATTATCATCATCATCTCATCCACGTCGTCATGATTGTCAGTATCACCATTATCGGCATAATGATTATAATTGCAGTCGTTATCACCGAAATCACAGATAGTTGATGAGATGGAAGTTCTATAACGACATTCTTGCTTTGTTTAACTTTTCTGTTGTTTCATTTTCACTGCAGCTTATTCCACAATACTTCTTCAGAGCAGTTAACCAGAAAAGCTGAACTCTGACACAACTAGCGGTAGCGTGCTCCCTCTTTCGGGAAACAAATACGGCGAATGCCTCTTGTAACTTTGTTGGAGCATCATAATATATTTTATTGTTGCGTTAGATTAAGCCGGTTGTAAGCGAAATGCCTTTTCCATATATTAACTGGCGCGGAAATATCCGGGTACTCGACCATGTTGCTCCCTCTGTGGGAATAACTGTCTGCTTCGAAATGAATTCCAAAACCTCTTCATAAATTAGTTTGGAAACTACCTTAATATCGTGCACTTGGTTTATCTTGTAGCACCGCTCGGTTCCCTTAGCCTCGTACACAAAGTTCACCTTCGTCTTTTCTTACGCTTTTCAAGCAACGACAAAACATTTCTTATTTCTATAGCGACTAAAGAAGCAGCAGGAATTTATAAAGTGGGACGACAATTTTCGTCGAGTTTCCAGAAGAAGCAATTCCTAATATATATATATATATATATATATATATATATATATATATATATATATATATATATATGTATTTACACTGCAAGTGGGCATGCACCCGGTGGCAGTGGTATATACAATATAAACAATACACAATAAAGAAATGATAAGCAATACACTATAAATTTACAATACACAATAGGCCTACAATTTTATACACAATACAATAAGAATACACAATATAATTTAACACAATAATAATAAAAACATTTCAACCTACATTATTATGTATAGGCCCTACATAAGTTTCAATAGTCTTTCACTTTACTCTCATCTCACTCACTGTAGTGGCACTATGACGCATTTCACTGAAACTTTAGCACACATTTCACTGACACTATAGAACACATTTCATTGACGCTATAAATTATCACTGATCGGAACTGTTCACTGCACTGTAAAACCATAACTTCACTGACTTATCTCGCTTCACTGGTACAACAGTTCAAATAAGTCAAATAATTACACCCTTATGCATACTGTACTTATAAAGAGAACTACATTTAAACTAAACATTTCTAGTCTAAGACCCTCTTACACGCTATTTTTAAATAATTTACAATTCAAACCAAGGAAGTAACTCGTCAGGCTAAATAAATACATGTCACCTTAAAAAAATTAAATGTTAAATGTCGCCTTAATTTTAATTTGCACTTTATACACAACTTTTTAAATTATTCTTGAATCTCCTTAAGGAAGGACAGCCGTCAAAGACCGCTGCAGGTAGGTCATTCCAATCATTTATAGTTCTATTTAAAAATGAGAATTTACCTACATCCGTTTTCTGTTTCCTACATTTGATTTTAAAATCATGATCGTTCCTACCATAGTACGTTGGCTTTTCTAACCGAGCCGTTATGTCTACCCATGCTTTCTGATCTAGATGGGCAGATGGGCTATATATATATATATATATATATTTATTATTATTATTATTATTATTATTATTATTATTATTATTATTATTATTATTACCACCGTATTTGCTAGCGTAATTTGCGCACTTTTTAATTAACTTTGGCCACTGAAAAATTGGGGCGCGTAAAATATGCGGATTTTTCAAATAAGGGGTCCTGTTCTGAGTTCTGAGCTGCACGATTGCCGAACTGTTCCGCGAAACTTATCAATTTCAATTTATATGACGCGGTGTAATTGTTATTTTTCTTTCCCATCTTGAAATACTGTATAAATACAAGTGCACATTAGAAGTGTTGAAAGTCAACTGAAATACAAGTATTTACGGTAGGGCTAATTTTCTATACCGGTAACTTGTCTCTACCAAGGACAAGCATTGTTAAAGTAGCGGGACTTTGGGGTTTCTTTCTGAAGCAGGTACTTCAGTTGCTTGGGAATGACCTACGATGGACTGTAGGGAAGGAAAATCCCTACTACACTGAAAAAAAAATATGTACGTAATCCTTACTACACTGGAAAAAATATGTACGTAAAATGTGTGCGCAAAATACACGAAGCAAAAATAAAGTTCAAAATAATCCCTTAAAAATTAGGGTGTGCATAATACGCGGGGGCGCAAGTTACGCGAGCAAATACGGTATTATTATTATTATTATTATTATTATTATTATTATTATTATTATTATTATTATTATTATTATTATTATTATTATTATTGAGAAGCTTTTGCCATCTAGTCTGTTTGAAGGACATGTTGGTTCAGAAAAGTGTGAATACAATTAATAATTATATATAATAAATTTTCAGTCAAATACACTTTTCAATTTGTGAGGTCAGATAATCTGTTACATCACAATATTTAATACGAAGTCACTAAAGAGGCACGAAATTTATATAAATGTAAATGCCAGTACGTGCATTACTTATTATGTTATTAATTGCTAGATCAACTTATCACCTAATTTTAAAATTGTTTGCATCTCATGCACCTGAAGATGACTTTTTAAAGTCGACAATATTAGTGACTTCGTATTAAATATTTTGATGTAACAGATTATCTGACCTCACAAATTGAAAAGTGTATTTGACTGAAAATATATTATATATAATTATTAATCTAGTCTGTTGTCAAAAATCTGAAATTTAGAATTTATAAAACAGTTATATTACCGATTGTTCTGTATGGCTGTGAAACTTGGACTCTCACTTTGAGAGAGGACTAGAGATTAAAGGTGTTTGAGAATAAGGTTGTTAGGAAAATATCTGGGACTAAGAGGGATGAAGTTACAGGAGAATGGAGAAAGTTACACAACGCAGAGCTGCACGCATTGTATTCTTCATCTGACATAATTAGAAACATTAAATCCAGACGTCTGAGATGGGCAGGGCATGTAGCACGTATGGGCGAATCCAGAAATACATATAGAATGTTAGTTGGGAGGCCGGAGGGAAAAAGACCTTTGGGGAGGCCGAGACGTAGATGGGAAGATAATATTAAAATGTATTTGAGGGAGGTGGGTTATGATGGTAGGGACTGGATTAATCTTGCTGAGGATAGGGACCAATGGCGGGCTTATGTGAGGGCGGCAATGAATCTCCGGGTTCCTTAAAAGCCAGTAAGTAAGTAAGTTATTGTTATAATGATTACTGCTGTTATTACTATTAAACAGTTACATCTACTCGTATTACTATTTTTACTAGTATAACTATTAGCCTACTGATAGCAGAGATAGTAGTAGTAGTGGTAGTGATAGTGATAGTGTCGCTCTAGAATATGCCATTAGGAAAGTCCAGGAAAACGGACAGGGTTTGCAATTGAATGGGTTACATCAGCTGCTTGTCTATGTGTTTGACATGAATTTGTTAGTAGGAAATCCACAGACTATTAGGGAAAACACGGACATTTTACTTGAAGCAGGGAAAGAGATAGGTTTGGAAGTACATCACGAAAAGTCAAAGTATATATGTTTATGTCTCGTGACCAGAACATTGTACGAAATGAAATATAAAAATTGGAAATTTATCCTTTGAAGAGATGAAAAAATTCATATAACTTGGAGCAACAGTAACAAATATAAATGACACTCAGGAGGAAATCAAACGCAGAATAAATATGGGAAATGCCTGTTATTATTCGGTTGAGAAGCTTTTGTCATCTAGTTTGCTGTCAAAAAATCTGAAACTTTGAATTTATAAAACAGTTATATTACTGGTTGTTCTTTATGGATGTGAAACTTGGACTCTCACTTTGAGAGAGGAACATATATTAAGGGTGTTGGAGAATAAGGTTCTTAGGAAAATATTTGGGGCTAAGAGGGATGAAGTTACAGGAGAATGGAGAAAGTTACGCAACGCAGAACTGAACGCATTGTATTCTTCACCTGACATAATTAGGAACAGATGTTCGAGATGGGCAGGGCATGTAGCATTTATGGGCGAGTTCAGAAATGCATATAGAATATTAGTTGAGAGGCCGGAGGGAAAAAGACCTTTGAGGCGGAGACGTAGATGGGAGGATAATATGGAAATGGATTTGAGGGAGGTGGGATATTAAGTTAGGGACTGGATTAATCTTGCACAGGATAGGGACCGATGGCGGGCTTATGTGAGGGCGGCAATGAATCTCCGGGTTTTCTAAAAGCCGTAAGTAAGTGATAGTATTATTAATAATATTGACGTAACTACTGCTGTTAATATTATTACTGCTACTCCTACTTCTACTAGTAGCATTAGTGTAACTGCTATGCTTCTACAGTTTCTACGACTAGACCTACTGCTACTTCTAGGAAGTTGGGATCTATCTTTTTTCCCTCTGTTTGCGATATTGTAAAGTGTTTCTTTTCTGAATGCTTTCAATTTTGACAGCTATAATAAAGCAAAATGCGGATAGAGGAGACGGCTTCCAGATATGGAGGGTAGCTGCGAATATATTGAATAAGCAGTTGTGGACAGCCGATAAGGGGTGGTCCTCCAGCTTGGGGGTTGGGCGAAGGGCTAACAACCCATTACAGTAAAAACAGCTTGTTACGAATCCCTACAATAAAAAAATGAGAGAGGAACATAGGTTAAGGGTGTTTGAGAATAAGGTGCTTAGGAAAACAGTTGGGGCTAAGCGAGATGAAGTTACAGGAGAATGGAGAAAGTTACACAACGCAGAACTGCACGCATTGTATTCTTCACCCGACATAATTAGGAACATTAAATCCAGACGTTTGAGATGGGCAGGGCATGTAGCACGTATGGGCGAATCCAGAAATGCATATAGAGTGTTAGTTGGGTGACCGGAGGGAAAAAGACCTTTAGGGAGGCCGAGACGTAGATGGGAGGATAATATTAAAATGGATTTGAGGGAGGTGGGATATGATGATAGAGACTGGATTAATCTTGCACAGGATAGGGACCGATGGCGAGCTTACGTGAGGGCGGCAATGAACCTTCGGGTTCCTTTCAAATTCTGCGCACCGCTACCCCAATCTATTTGGCTTCTCGTTTTCAAAATTTATCCGCATATCATCAGCTAAGTACAAGATCTCATTATAACAATTTACTCATTATACCCTACCACAAGACATCTTTATATTCTTCATCCTATACAGTTTCAGTTGTTAGAAATTGGAACTCGCTTCCGAGTGATATAAGGGGTTGTTGGACAATAACTTCATTTAGGTCAAAATTACATAAATTCTTACTTAACAGATGAATTGCTGATTAATATTTGTTACTTATAATGAAACTAACATCTGTCCATTCTTATTATTATTATTATTATCTTTAATTTCTCTAAATAGATTTACAAAACCTCTAATGGCAATTACATTAATATTCTCATTATAGAAATAGAAATATATATATTCTCCCTGCAACATAGTCCTAGTAAGCTTATATTAAATTAATTTTCATCATTTTACTAGCTATCTCAAATATTAAATTAATTATAATTCATTGAATTAAATTAGCTCATAAATTAAGTTACTACTTTACCTTATAGATTTATCTAAATTTAAATAAATGTGTAGTGAAGATTATTGCTGGAGAACCTTTTAAGTGTAGTGAAAATATTTGTAATTTAAATTTATGTATTGTATTGATTAAGGCTGGTTGAGTGGAAGAGAAGGCCTTATGGCCTTAACTCTGCCAGCGAAAATAAAACATTATTATTATTATTATTATTATTATTATTATTATTATTATTATTATTATTATTATTAAAAGCCATTTGTAAGTAAGTAAGTAAGTGTAATAAAGCAAAATGTTCTGTTTCTAGTAGAGAGTGAAATGTGGAATATGCTGTGAAATTCTTCGTAACGGTGTTGTTTACAATGTAAAGCTTCTATTGATTATTTCAGAGAAGTGTTTATCTCTGTGAATCCCCGGTAATGTGCTATAAAACAAAATGATCCATGATCCAAATAAGACAATATTTGACCAATGGCAAATTAACGGTGCGCATGACTCATTGTGAGTCCCCTGAGGGGTGTACATGAAGAGATAATACGCAGATGCAGTACAAACTTGGCAGTGATTAACAAAGGGGGCCCATTCAACACAACACAACACAAACCATGACAAATATGTGGCACCACTACAGATATTGAAGGGGAATGGGTAGGTTACGGTGCAGGAGGGTGCATTTTGTAATATTATCAGTCAATGCACAGAGGTGGATTGGTGATTGCGGGAAAAGGGTAGTTTTGGGAAGGGGTAAGGGTTGAAAGAGGGGAATTCAGTACGCATTTATTTGCGGTTGATGATGTAGGAGTGTTATCTGTGTAAAGAGATACTGGATGTCACTATTTGTAGTGGGTGTAGCCGCTTGGTCCATCTAGCACCCCCTTGGCCTACCCGCTCGCCACCCTTTGGTTGTGTGGAGGGAGTTGTGAGTGGAAATAGCATTCATTAAGTTGATGTGCCTTGCAAATTACGTGGAATTTTACTTTCAGTAATTCGTGGATAGTTTCTCCTCCCTTCCACTTACGTGTTTTCTCCCTACCCTTTCTCATTCCAACCCTCGCACGTGCGTATTAAAAAAAAACTTCTAAACTGTAGCCCAAGAGAGCATTATTACTGTTAATTCTTTTATTTTCCAAACGCTAGAATATTTTCTGCTCCACAGACTTCGTTTTATTTTAATGTAATGAGAAATTCCATTTTCACAAGAGTTTACAGTTGTTTCCGTTGTTGTAAATGTTATGTTTGAAGTGGGTTATTTTGAAATTAAAGATTTCTAGGGGTTATTTTCGGCATGAGTTCAGTCAGGTTATTGCAAAAGTAACGAACTGTGAAATAATCAGTCAGGGAATTAAACGCTAACCCTCTTCACTTTTTATCTACCGAATTATGAGTTGAGGTTACTTTGATATTTGTAGATATGTATGTTTTACACATAATAACAACGGGCCCCAACATCAAGTAGGTCTACTAATTTTATTTAATTTCTTTCTTATTGTAAAGCATCTGAGAGCATTCTACCTCTTAGCCTCAAAAACAATCTCATTCAAACTCTAGTGATGCCCCACTTATTGTGATTTTCTATTCACGAATCTAAATATTGATTTTGCCCATAGATTACAGTGTGTTCAGAATGTCTGCGTTCGTTTCCTTTGTAACATTAGAAAATTCGATCATGTAATACCCTTAGAAGAATTGTTGTCTTGGAATCTACTCAAAGGAAGAAGATTCTTCAACTCCCACTTATTACACCTCCACATTCTCTTACCTAGCATCTCGTTTTGTTTACCTTTCACTACCTCGAACCCGGAATATGTACAGTAGTGGCAAAAAACAGGACCGACCTGTAGCTTATTTCAAAGCCTTGTTCACTCCAGAGCACGATAGACTGATAACTAAGACTTTCATGGTTCCAATCCTGCCTGGGAAGAAAACTTTTTTTGTTCCTTATTCAAATTTATTCGCAATACTTTTCTATTGCAGCGATTTTTACTACTTAATTAACTTATTATTCCCAGAACATGAATTTTACCAGCAATCGAAAAGTATTGGGAATAAATTTGAATAAGGAAAAAAAAAAAAAAAAAAAAAGGTTCCTTCCCAGGCAGGATTGGAACCACGAAAGTCTTAGTTACCAGTCTATCGTGCTCTGGAGTGAACAAGGCTCTGAAATCCGCTACAAGGGTCGGTCCGGTTTTTTTTTTTTACCACTAGTGTACCTTCTCTCTATTCCTCTGCACAGAACATCCTTCTACTCATCATCTTTCAGCATATCGATTCCTCGCCTGTGGAATTCTCTCCCATGTCAGAGACTGTAGGACAATATCAAAATTCAAATTTAAATTAAAGAATCATATTCTAGTTCATGGAATTGCTTGTTAAGTTGCGTAACTTCAGTTTAACCCATAACATATAATAAATATTGTAACTATCCTGTTGTTAGTTTTACCCTTAATATGTAATGTATTTCTTATTATTGTTGTTATTATTATTATTATCATCATCATTGTTATTACTGTTATTTTAACTATCTTTCTCTCTATTTCTCTGCACAGAACATTCTTCTACTCATCATCTTTCAGCATATCGATTCCACGCCTCTGGAATTCGTTCCCTGACCATGTCAGAGACTGTCGGACAATATCAAAATTCAAATTTAAATTAAAGAATCATATTTTAGTTCATGGAATTGCTTGTTAAGTTACGTAACTTCAGTTTAACCCATAACATATAATAAATATTGTAACTATGCTGTTGTTAGTTTTACCCTTAATATGTAATATATTTGTTGTTGTTATTATTATTATTATTATTATCATCATAATTGTTATTACTGTTATTTTAACTATCTTTTTTTTCTTCTATTAGCTTAATAAGTGCCGTGTAGTGTTCTTTGACCCTGTCGACCCTCTATAGGGCTTTAATTTATTGTATATTATTTTTGTCAGTGTTTGTATTTTTCTGTATTTGTGTGTGTTATCTGGTAGGATGGAAGAGAAGGCCTTACGGCCTTAATCTTGTCAGATCAATTAAATAAATAAACAATAATTAATTAATTCACAAGGCTGTACTATATCGTCGCTGTTAATTTTTTTTACCGGTACCGATGTAGTAAAACAGCAGATACATCAATTAACCGTTAATTTTTAATGAAAAAGATTTTAGAAGGACTCTTTTATATGCTGACGACCAAATTGTAGTAATGAATAATGGAAACAATTTACTGAAATCGAAGTACGATTTAAACAAAATTAATAATAAATTTTAGAAAATACATACTAAGTGAAGAAAAGCGAATAGAAGACATTTTAATTTCATGGAACTCCAGTACCGACAAATATTGTCGATATTTGTCTCACCTGCCAACATACCAGTTACAAAATCACTATCATTTGTAGTATTTGTCAGTATCGAAATTCGAAACCAAGTTGGCAAAAGAAAATTCAACCTGAAAACTATAAAATCACCACAATCCACTAGCTTATGTAGTAATGGGGGGGAAAATGGTTAGGTTTCGCCCTTAGGCTTTGAAGTAAGCTGACCGTGACTATAGTCCGGATTACCTTACTTAATACCCCAAGGATGAAACCTAACCATTTTTCCACTATTACTACATATGCTAGTGGATTATAGCGATTTTCTAGCTCTCAGGTTGAATTTTCTTTTACCAACTTCGTTTCGAATTTAGGGTACTGACAAATACTACAACTGGCAGTTATTTTCTAACTGTTATATTGGCAGCAATGATTTCAGTTTACAGTAAAGCAAACTGATGAAAATGCAAGTAAGTAAATACATTTTTAGGTTAGGTCTCATGAATCGTAAACTCTTTACTCAAAGCAATAAATTTCATGTTGCCTGACGAAATAAATTGTAATATTAGAGCATACTAATCCTAATCACCAAGATAATATGCGAGAAAAGTCCAGGAGGAAAATATACTATTTCATAAATAAATTATTGAACCATTTAGGAAACACCTCGCAACATAAAGATGAGATGTGGTAAATAAGCAAGACATTGTTATTATTAACACTATTATTATTATTATTATTATTATTATTATTATTATTATTATTATTATTATTATTATTATTATTATTATTATTATTATTATTTCAGTACGTAACGAAACTTCAACGTGCTCATAATTTGTATGTACGTTTTGTAAGCAATGTTCGTAAATATGATCATATTACCCCATTCCTGGAAGCAATAGGTTGGCTTTAACTAGATAACAAAAGAAATTTACATTCATTTCTCCTTCTCTTCGAAATCTTGAACTCTTACATTCCTTCGTACCTGTCGTCTCGCTTCACTTACCTTTCTTCCCACCACAATCTGAACACACGCTCTCGCCATGAAACAGTATTAACAATACCATCCCATCGCACCTCCTCATACTCATCCTCTTTCACAATAGCCCTGCCAAGACTCTAGAATTCGCTACCTGCTAGCATCAGGGACTGTCGAAATAAAATTGAATTCAAACGCAAACTTACTAGGCACTTGGTCAGTAATTGAGACTCGTTCAGACATGGTTTCTTGTAAATAGTTCTCTTAATCTATCACAAAATATCTCAATATATGATAATTTCATCATTGTAGAATTTTGTTATTCTAGGTTTAATTTGTAATTCAGTAAATACAAAAATATTCTTTGTTCTTAACTTCTATGCTAAATTGTCTAGCTTTCATTAATCTTGTCGTACTTTAATTTTTATTGTAATTGTAATTGTAAATTTAATATTAATTGTAATGTTATTCTTCATATTGTAGTAGTAATCCCCTGGTAGAGGGGCAGAGAAGGCCTGATGGCCTTATCTCTACCAGGTTAAATAAATAAATAAATACTACTACTAATACTACTAACATTGTGATTTTACCCTCTTTGGTGATATCTGGTATTAGTTGGCAACACTGAAGAGACGGCCAAATTAGACTTTTAGGAACTAGTCTTACATGATCTTCACTATACATAGTGTTTTCTCTTACCCATCTCATAACCTCAATTTCGCAGACGCTTGATAATAATAATAATAATAATAATAATAATAATAATAATAATAATAATAATAACCTTTATTGTCATTGAATGAAAAACTTCACTATAGACATTGTCAAATGTTACAATCTTACTGCAATACATTTCATAGATATACAAAATAAAAATTTAATTATAAAAACAATGTAGATATTTATCAAATTACATGATATAAAGTTAAAAATACTATATTTACTAGATAAAAGACAGTATCAAGTACTAATTGTCATATGTTTAATAACTAATTAAGAATACTACAACAGAGGCTAATAATAAACTTAAAAAATGCAACATAAGGTAGTGCGATTTGCTCTGTTCATTAATACATTGAAATTAAAATGGAAATTGATTTACCACTAGGTTTCATTTAAAATCTCATTATTAAAAAAAAATTAAGAAACAACAACCATAACATTTAAAACTGCATTGTTTAAAAATGTATGTCAATTTCAAAGAACTCATTTATTGAGTAAAGTGGGTTTTTAATTAACCAACTGTACAATTTTGTTTTATAACTTTCAACAGGAAGAAGTTGAATGTTTATAGGGAGCTTATTAAATAATTTGATTCCAATCAATTTATAGTATTTTTTTGTCACACTAAGTCTACAAAGTGGATAATCTAATAATTGCCTATTCCTCGTTGTATGATTGTGTACCTCACATCTCATATTAAAATCTTGCAAATGTTCTTTCATAAACACTAGAACATCATATATGTACAGATTTATGACAGTCTGAATACCTGTCTGTATGAGAACAGAGGTCTACAATGTGTTCTACTTTTTGAAGCTGTCAGTATTCTAATAACTTTCTTTTGAATTAATAAAATGTCTGTAATACCACCCATAAAATAAGTCCATATCGGAATACACTTTGAAAAAAGGCAAAGCATGCATTTCGAACATATTCAAAACTAACAATGCTCATCAATTTTTTTTAACAAATAGGTTACAGAAGATAACTTAATGCATACATATCTAATATGTGATTTCCAAGATAGATGTCTATCTATGAGAAAACCTAACAGTTTAATATCCTCGTGATTACACTCACTAATATCTTTTTTAGTAAATGTCAGCATTTGTGTTTTTTCATCATTCATAAAAAAAACCATTTTTATGAAACCAAACTTTACACTGATGTAATGTGTAATCCTCCCAGTTGATGCAGCATCGTTAAATATGTAATGATAAAAATAACCGTCCTCTTATAACACAAGGTCGATTGGATTTCGGAACCTTTCCGGAAGTTACTTTCCTTCGAAATCGAATCCGCGTTCTTTCCCAGTCCATAGCTCGGTATGGTCTCCGTTATTCCGAAGGCACGTGAAAATGCTCGCGATGATAATGTGTTTCGTGTTATCATATATATTTAAAGAGCGAACACGCTGTCCTGTTCAAACACGCGAGAGACGTTGTTCTGGAACAAATGTAAATTTTAAAATTTCCACCTCCGAGCCGCTATAGTTATCAGATTCCACTGCACTGCACAAGAGTGCGTATTTACGCACGTCCTGGTCCATGGGACGAGGGAAAAAAGTAATTAAGAAACAAGCAGGGTCCTCGAACTGGAAAGTAACCGAAATGAGCTTACTTTAACTTGGGAGTAATCGCTATGCATGAATGACTTCCCCGCCAACAACAAGTAATGCACCTCCGTATTTATTTCGACACTCGTGTTTTTAATTTATGCAGTAACAAAAACTTAAATTAACTAAGTTACTGTAGCATCATGTGAAAGTATTCAATAGGACTGTTATGAAGCCTGAGAGAAACTTAAAATGTAGGAACAAGATTATTGTAAAACTGTGCATGGGCTATGCTAAACAAAACCGTTATGTAATTAATTACTGGCAAAACTTCAAATATAATAATATATTCACTTTAAAATTACATTGATTCTGTCCTCTAGAAACATAATATGTACAAGTGTTCAGATCTCGGAAAGTATGTGTTGTAGGACCCTTGTTATTTATACAATGTTATTTTCTTTTCATGCATACTAAGGTGGTTGCTCCTGTTATGGCCATGTTCCTGATATGACCACCCCTCTATTGTGAGTTAGATAACCAACAAATCCGCTATATTGCAGCAGCAACCAGTGAAAGAGCTTCCTGGTATGTCACTTGATCGTTTTCCATCCAGTCAGGTTGAGCAATATGGCGTCAGTTGCCTGTTTTGCGGTTTTCATGTGACCTCTTCTTATTTTTCTCTGGTAAGTCTCCTTTGTTTTATACATGCTTTTCAAAGACTTGTTTCTTGAAAACCATCGTACTCCATTCAGTTTTTAATGTTCTGTTGATTGGTGTTGTAGTTGATGGCGTATCTTTTACGAGTTGTTCATAATCAAACGATTTTCGTGAAAACTTACCAGCTCCCGATATGGCCATATCAAATGCACCATGGCCATATCAAGTTCATTTCACTTTTATTTTTTCACCTGACAAATTTACATGCATATAGCTGGGATTACGCAACAATTTTGTATTTTAAGAAAAACAACTTAATTTTTATGGAAAAACCTGTTTTGACTACACTTTTGAATTATAAAAAAGATTTTTAAGTGTCATTTTTATTCATTTTGCACCAAAATTATTTAATTTTAACACAACTGCGCTATCAAACTGAAAACAATCACGATTTGTAGAACATGGAACAAGGGTGGCCATATCATGTGCACATGTTCCTGATATGGCCACTAGGTAGACTTTTGGAATTTGGGACTTTTTGGACAATTAAAGCTCTTTTTATGGGGAAAGAAAATTGTTTCAAGAAAGTCCATTAGACTGTAAACGAGTAAGAAAAAAGTGGTTTATATTTTTTTTTCAAAATGGCGGCTAGAAAATTTCTCAAACCTTAGCCTGGCCATATCAGGGACACCTACCTTATTACCTCCTAAAATATTGGATACTCGTTTTAACATCCTGTATAAATTATATGTCAGTTTCTATCAGATGCGTTTCCAATTCACTGTGGGCTAAAGCAAGGAGATGCACTATCACCTTTACTTTTTAACTTTGCTCTAGAATATGCCATTAGGAAAGTCCAGGATAACAGAGAGGGCTTGGAATTGAACGGGTTACATCAGCTGCTTGTCTATGCGGATGACGTGAATATGATAGGAGAAAATCCACAAACGATTAGGGAAAACACGGAATTTTACTGGAAGCAAGTAAAGAGATAGGTTTGGAAGTAAATCCCGAAAAGACAAAGTATATGATTGTCTCGTGACGAGAATATTATACGAAATGAAATATAAAAATTGGAAATTTATCTTTTGAAGAGGTGGAGAAGTTCAAATATCTTGGAGCAACAGTAACAAATATAAATGATACTCGGGAGGAAATTAAACGCAGAATAAATATGGGAAATTCCTGTTATTATTCGGTTGAGAAGCTTTTATCATCCAGTCTGCTATCAAAAAATCTGAAAGTTAGAATTTATTAAACAGTTATATTACCGGTTGTTGTTTATGGTTGTGAAACTTGGACTCTCACTTTGAGAGAGGAACAGAGATTAACGGTGTTTGAGAATAAGGTGCTTAGGAAAATATTTGGGGCTAAGAGGGATGAAGTTACAGGAGAATAGAGAAAGTTACATAACACAGAACTGCACGCATTGTATTCTTCACCTGACATAATAATTAGGAACATTAAATCCAGAAATGCATATAGAGTGTTAGTTGGGAGGCCGGAGGGAAAAAGACCTTAGGGAGGCCGAGACGTAGATGGAAGGATAATATTAAAAATGGATTTGAGGGAGGTGGGATATGATGATAGAGAATGGATTAATCTTGCTCAGGATAGGGACCGATGGCGGGCTTATGTGAGGGCGGCAATGAACCTCCGGGTTCCTTAAAAGCCAGTAAGTAAGTATATATAAATTATATATCACTGGCTTCAGAAAACTCTGCGTAATTTTTTTAAACTATTATTTATGCAAAATATTCTCGTACATATACCGTTAAGAGAATATTATCAAGGCATAGAATTGTCCTATTTTGTATTCTTAAAACAGTAAGTATTGTCAATGTAACATTGATTCATAATTACACCAGGTATTATTATGAGCTTTTACCTAGTTCTAAACGTACTTTTCAAATTCAGAAATACGTAAGTACGTGCGTGTGCGTGCTGCATGTTTCTGTTACGTATGTATGCCTCTCTCCAAAAAAAAAAAAAAAAAAAAAAAAAGTATCAGGCAGGCAAGTAAGCAGGGTACACGGGTTCTACATTGTGGAAAATCCTTTGACACCAACTCGTGCGAAAGGAATCTTCCCCAGTGAGTGGAAACGCAAATCAAATCAAAGTGATGGAAGGCGGAATATTCAACCCTCACCCGTCCACCCCCTCACACCCCGTACGCAACCTTCATTGCAGTCCTACTGCTGTAGTACCGCGGTAGTTTAACTGTATTAAAATAGACCGAACACTCAGACCAGATGAGGGGGAAGCTTCCAGTTTACAAGATATGAACATCATACAGGAATTGTGGATGTGGGTCCCAACAAAGCGCCGCTGCGGTCGGAAGAGTGGGAAGCTGTTTTGCATTCATTCGGCCGATGTGTCAAAGGACCCGCCCGACCATCTTGCTTGCTTCTTTACCGACCACCTCCCACCTTATTCCAGTATTTCTCAAGGCTTACGTTTTTTCTTAAATAAAGTATAGGCTTATTGTTCTTTCGCTCCATGTTGAAATGAAAAAAGTATGAGAAAGCGAAACAAAATTAGTAACGTACAGAACACTGGAACAATACGAAATATACAGACACACTGAAACACACCCTGATCAAATTCTCAACACACAGATCAATTTCAGAACACACTCACTATTTGACTCCACTTTACAGAACACTAGAACAATACGAAATATACAGACACACTAAAATACACCCTGATCAAATTCTTAACACACAGATCAATTTCAGAACACACTCACTATTTGACTCCACTTTACAGAACACTAGAACAATACGAAATATACAGACACACTAAAACACACCCTGATCAAATTCTCAACACACAGATCAATTTCAGAACACACTCACGATTTGACTCCACTTTACAGAACACTAGAACAATACGAAATATACAGGCACACTAAAACACACCCTGATCAAATTCTCAACACACAGATCAATTTCAGAACACACTCACTATTTGACTCCACTTTACAGAACACTAGAACAATACGAAATATACAGGCACACTAAAACACACCCTGATCAAATTCTCAACACACAGATCAATTTCAGAACACACTCACTATTTGACTCCACTTTACAGAACACTAGAACAATACGAAATATACAGACACACTAAAACACACCCTGATCAAATTCTCAACACACAGATCAATTTCAGAACACACTCACTATTTGACTCCACTTTACAGAACACTAGAACAATACGAAATATACAGGCACACTAAAACATACCCTGATCAAATTCTCAACACACAGATCAATTTCAGAACACACTCACTATTTGACTCCACTTTACAGAACACTAGAACAATACGAAATATACAGACACACTAAAACACACCCTGATCAAATTCTCAACACACAGATCAGTTTCAGAATACACTTACTATTTGACTCCACTTTACAGAACACTAAAACAATACGAAATGTACAGACACACTAAAACACACCCTGATCAAATTCTCAACACAGAGATCAATTTCAGAACACACTCACTATTTGACTCCACTTTACAGAACACTAGAACAATACGAAATATACAGACACACTAAAATACACCCTGATCAAATTCTTAACACACAGATCAATTTCAGAACACACTCACTATTTGACTCCACTTTACAGAACACTAGAACAATACGAAATATACAGACACACTAAAACACACCCTGATCAAATTCTCAACACACAGATCAATTTCAGAACACACTCACTATTTGACTCCACTTTACAGAACACTAGAACAATACGAAATATACAGGCACACTAAAACACACCCTGATCAAATTCTCAACACACAGATCAATTTCAGAACACACTCACTATTTGACTCCACTTTACAGAACACTAGAACAATACGAAATATACAGGCACACTAAAACACACCCTGATCAAATTCTCAACACACAGATCAATTTCAGAACACACTCACTATTTGACTCCACTTTACAGAACACTAGAACAATACGAAATATACAGGCACACTAAAACACACCCTGATCAAATTCTCAACACACAGATCAATTTCAGAACACACTCACTATTTGACTCCACTTTACAGAACACTAGAACAATACGAAATATACAGACACACTAAAATGCACCCTGATCAAATTCTTAACACACAGATCAATTTCAGAACACACTCACTATTTGACTCCACTTTACAGAACACTAGAACAATACGAAACGTACAGACACACTAAAACACACCCTGATCAAATTCTCAACACACAGATCAATTTCAGAACACACTATTTGACTCCACTTTTCAACATGCAAACACACCCCTACAACAGGCAGCGGTATCTAGATCATCTAATAGGCTCTGATGATGGTGTACAGTATGCACCGAAACAGCTATGAGCCACACGTGCTTATATAATTAACACTAGTGTGTTTGCCATTTTATCAATCATTTGTATTTAATTGTTAGAAGTAGTGTACGCAAGATTCAAGATAGATGATGATGATGATTATTATTATTATTATTATTATTATTATTATTATTATTATTATTATTTAAATTGTCTTAATATAAAAGCGTACAAGTTAAGTTATTGTAGCTGCATGTTGCCCTGGAATCATTGGTTTGGAGAGGAAGTTGTATGTATGTATGTATCTATTCACACTGCAATGGGTATATACCCGGTGGCAGTGGTAACTAATTACACTCAATATTGACAATAATAAACTTATTAATTAAAAATACAATTAATAATAATAATAATAATAATAATAATAATAATAATAATAATAATAATAATAATAATAATAACAGGGAACATTCTAAATTAAATGAAGCGCGATCACTTAAAATAACATTTAAAGTAAATTTAATTTGTATCTTAAACCTTAAGTTCGAACTAAAACCCACGAGTATGATATGTTCATATCTGCACAAGTACCTTTCAACACTACATTCATTTCGCTGTCAACTCACTCACTGCACTGGAATCCTGATTTCTCCAACACTTCAAAAACATTTCACTGTTCAAATACTTTGCACTGCCACTATAAACTATAAAGCTTCACTGACAGGAACACGTTTCACTTACACAACACACTTCACTGACACAACATAATTCTTCACTGATACAACACTTCCATAACAACATATCATTTACACCCTTTAAATACTGCGTATAATTACCGTCTATTAGTAAAGTCCTTACTTGTCTATGCGGATGACGTGAATATGTTAGGAGAAAATCCACAAACGATTAGGGAAAAGACGGGAATTTTACTTGAAGTAAGTAAAGAGATGGGTTTGGAAGTAAATCCCGAAAAGACGAAGTATATGATTGTGTCTCGTGACCGGAATATTGTACGAAATGGAAATATAAAAATTGGAAATTTATCTTTTGAAGAGCTGCAAAAGTTCAAATATCTGGGAGCAACAGTAACAAATATAAATGATACTCGGGAGGAAATTAAACACAGAATAAATATGGGAAATGCCTGTTATTATTCAGTTGAGAAACTTTTATCATCCAGTCTGCTGTCGAAAAATCTGAAAGTTAGAATTTATAAAACAGTTATATTACCGGTTGTTCTTTATGGTTGTGAAACTTGGACTCTCACTTTGAGAGAGGAACATAAGTTAAGGGTGTTTTGCTTAGGAAAATATTTGGGGCTAAGAGGGATGAAGTTACAGGAGAATGGAGAAATTTACACAACACAGAACTGCACGCATTATATTCTTCACCTGACATAATTAGGAACATTAAATCCAGACTTTTGAGATGGGCAGGGCATGTAGCACGTATGGGCGAATCCAGAAATGAATATAGAGTGTTAGTTGGGAGGCCGGAGGGAAAAAGACCTTTAGGGAGGCCGAGACGTAAATGGGAAGATAATATTAAAATGTATTTGAGGGAGGTGGGATATGATGATAGAGAATGGATTAATTTTGCTCAGGATAGGGACCAATGGCGGGCTTATGTGAGGGCGGCAATGAACCTCTGGGTTCCTTAAAAGCCAGTAAGTAAGTAAGTAAGTAAGTAAGTAAGTAAGTAGTAAAATCCTTAAGCCTATTTTTAAATACATTTTTGGTTGTTGTGATTTTGTATATTGTTTTAGTACTAATCGATGTCGTGCACATCCATCAGTGTTGAGAATTCTATAAAATACGAAGTGAATTGGTTCACTGTCCCATTCTTATCACCTCTTTCATTAACATCCGTTGTTATCAATCGCTAAAACCCAGCGCGCCTTAAATGTCACTAAGTACGTGAGGCTCCTATCTTATTTGGCAGTGCTACTGCTGCATACACGAATTGCACTTGAGGGACTCAAGACGGGGGTTAGTTTGTTCAATTAAAGACCGTCGTGTCGGTAACCAGCGCAGCGATAGGAGTGATTGGTGTGCATGATGCATTGAGGCACAGGAGATTGCTCGTTCGGAGTCTAAGTAGAAACTATTGTGAAGGCCCCGATATGTCACAAAGAGACCGAGAGAAAGAGCAGAGAGCGTTTGTATGAGACAATGGGGACCGAAGTTGGTTTCAGAATGTGCTGTGAATCTCAGATGAAGCCGCAAACTCTTGTAGATTTCAAATGAAAAATTTTTTAAGTTGTTAAAATTTTGGAAAATGAAAAATTGACAGGAAATTTAAGGAAATGCCAGTGATTGCATGAAACATCTACTCTCTAATTAAAGTAATATCATACAATAGCCCTGTATAGGCTACTTTCTTTAACACTTCGGTGTATTTTATTTGATACTAGCCGTACCCGTGCGCTCCGCTGCACCCGTTAGAAATAAATATAAAGTAATTACACAATTAAAATAGGACATTTGATCCAGGGAACATTCGTGTTTGATATAAGGATAAATCGTTTATTATGTTACTTAATTTAAATTGTATTTGCATAATATTAAAATGCGACCATTTTGATCCAGAGACCACTCATTTGGTCATAAAAATTATTTTAGGAAATACAGGAAACGAATGTACAGAATAGCCTATCAAGTTTTCTGTGCATAAGAAGCTATTTTAATCTTTCCTGTCCTCGATTCACTCAGAAGTTACTGTAATAACATTATAGCATTATGTCCATCTAGAGAAACTACACTTTCCAATGGTGAATGAATAATTAATTATACAAATCGGTTAATTTAGCTTCTGATATTACTTCATACAAACACAGAAACATTATCTGTAGGCTATCTTTCATAGCTTTCGATTGTTGCTGTCCAAGGCCCCTTATATAGACGAAGTCATTTGTTTTTTAATTCATTACACGGCCTTAGATGGCAGTTATTTTAATTTTAAAACTCATTTATCTCATTAAATATCAGTCCTATCTAAATTTTTCAAGGAATAAAACTTATCGAAAATTATTTTTAAAGAAACTTTTGTTATGTAACATTTTTTCACAAAAATCAATAATAAGCGAGATATTTCGATTTATTTAATTCAGGTCCCCTTATAACTCCCCTTTTAAATAATGTATTTTGAATGCCATATAGCCTAAAATCTAAGTTACAACGAACTTAATTTATATTCAAATTTTCATCGAAATCCGTTCAGCCATTCGCGTGAAAAGGTAACAAACATACAGACAGACAGACAGACATACAAACAAAAATTTCAAAAAAGCGATTTTCGGTTTCAGGGTGGTTAATTGTATATGTTAGGACCAATTATTTTTGGAAAATCGAAATTACCAGAAAAATTTCGGCTACAGATTTATTATTAGTATAGATTCGTATATGCAGAGTGTTTCAGAAGTGATGGTAAAAATTTTAGGGATGAAAAGTAAAAACCAAGAGAAGCATAAAAGTTCCACTAATATGAGCCCGAAAATTAACCGTTTACGAGATAATGCCATTTTGTGCTGGTTGAGGCCAGTTGAATACCAAGTACTACAGTCTATACGAGATGTCTTTGGACCAGATATAAACAACGGAACGAAATGCAAGAGAGCGCGGTTCACACGATACTAAATGCCTGTGTGTGAATTAAGTGACCGACTACGTTCATATAACCAAAATTGAAAATTAAAGTAATGCGTCTTTGAACTTACCTTCTTGCATCAGTCACTAGTTGTACTGCTGTCGTCCGCTCATACATCGCATAGACGCAATAGAACTGTAGTAGTGGAGGGGTCTCTGAATACCGTCTCATAGCCAGGATATGTACGCGCTAGTATCTACAACGCTCTCAGCTAAGTAATGACTCGCCAACCAATGGGAGCGCAGCGATAACATGAGATGCGTCGAGACCCTTGTTACGGTCTGCTCCAAAGACAGAGTGTAATTTCAACAAAAAAAGCGACAATTTTATTAAATTTATGAATCACAAGACAGTAAAATTCATAATTTTGGCTTCAACTTACTTATGGCTTTTAGAGAACCTGGAGCTTCATTGCCGTCCTCACATAAGCCCGCCATCGGTCTCTATCCTGAACAACATTAATCTAGTTTCTACCATCATATCTCACCTCCCTCAAATCAATTTTAATATTATCCTTCCATCTATATCTCGGCCTCCTCAAAGGTATATTTTCGCCCGGTCTCCCAACTAACACTCTATATGCATTTCTGGATTCGCTCATAAGTACTTATTTTGGGGTTTCGTAACAAGCTGTTTTTTACGGTGTTGGGTTGTTAGCCCTTCGTCCAACCCCCAAGCTGGACGCTGGACGATCGCCCCTTATCGGCTGTCGGTGACTGCTTATTCAATATATTCGCAGCTACCCTCCATATGTGGAGGCCGTCTCCTCTAGAGCTCTAGCCTCCTCTATCCGCAATCTGAGGACGTGCCATAGGGTGAATAGGGACCCACAATATGTGAAATGTTGGCTTCAACACCACAGAAATGTGATTGAATATTCGGAAGAGGAACTTTTTTTTTTTAACAACAGTAAAGTTTGTGGTATGATAGAACATGTTAATTGAAGGATTTTACAGTAGGTGTTTAAAATGCCGATCGTGCACTTGAATGCACCTGTCTAGTCATCTCTGTAGAGACTCAAGAAAGCGCTCGAGCAATCTTGGGTCGTTATTCATTTGCTGGAAGGTATCTACAATCCGATGCTGCAATTCTTCAGGTGTGGTGATGTCTGTTGTGTAAACTAGGCTTTTTGCAATATCCCATACTACACAAAAATTCAAAGGATTTAAATCCGGTGATCTAGGTACATGTCATCCCCTACCTATTTATCAAATAAAATAAATAAATAAATAAATTCAGCCTGCTAGATCCCGTAAGGGCAAGGGCCTCCTGATTGACAGGGCTTGGCTCAGAGACTTCACTCGTTAGGTGAGCTGGTCCTAAGGAGTGATATCAGCGAACTTGGCTGCACAACTTCGTTTCTATGTGCACAATGTAAACACTATATGCACTTGTAAGATTCGCACCACACTACACACTGAGGACGGTGGCTTCTAGATCTCTCCATAGCTGTCTGTCTCTTACTCTGCTCGTCCATTGTGCTCCTGCCTTCTTCTTGAAGAAATCGACCCATCTAGTCGTCTGGCGTCCCACTCTTCTTCTGCCGATCCTGGGATACCACAATATCAGTCTATGCGTCCATCATATGTGGTCCATCCTTACCACGTGTCCTCTCCATTTCCATTTCAGCTTTCTGCGGTGTTTAGGACGTCTTTCATGCCGGTACGGTTGCGTAGATCCTCGTTCCTTGCTTTGTTCCTCAGAGAAAGTTGCAGGATTTTTCTTTCCATGCTGCGTTGGCAGGTTTGAAGCATACGACTCTGTTTTGAAGTTAGGGACCAGGTTTGGCATCCATACAGTAGGACTGGTAATATACATTTTTCCAGGGTCTCAACCTTTAAGCTTAACGTCTGGAATTTGTCTGTAAGTATGAACTTTAGATATATATTATTTTAATGTACCGAAGTACATATGATATTTCCATGCAGATATTCTGCGTCATCATACGATGAAAGAGTAATGGAACGGAGAAAAATTCTCTCCGGCGCCACACATGTGTGGACTTCGGTCCTACGTTCATAGACATCTATGACGTAGTGCAGAGGGCGGCCCCTAGAGGGAATCCAAGAGTTGGAGCTTAATCTGAGACGATTCTATCCGACGCCGGGGTTGTATCCGGTATGGCTTAGTGGATAAAACATCAGCACGTAGAGCTGAAAACCCGGGTTCAAATCCCGGCGCCGGAGAGAATTTTTCTCCGTTCCATTACTCTTTCATCGTATGATGACGCAGAATATCTGCATGCAAATATCATATGTACTTCGGTACATTAAAATAATATATATATGATATGCCTAAATCACTTCGTCATTTAAGACGGCGCTTATTCTGTCGGATCCCGGCCAACTAGTCACTCATAACGAGTGCACCTCAGCACATGTGTGGACTTCGGTCCTACGTTCATAGACATCTATGACGTAGTGCAGAGGGCGGCCACTAGAGGGAACCCAAGAGTTGGAACTTAAACTGAGACGATTCTGTCCGACGCCGGGGTTGTATCCGGTGTGGCTTAGTGGATAAAGCATCAGCACGTAGAGCTGAAAACCCGGGTTCAAATCCCGGCGCCGGAGAGAATTTTTCTCCGTTCCATTACTCTTTCATCGTATGATGACGCAGAATATCTGCATGCAAATATCATATGTACTTCGGTACATTAAAATAATATATATATGATATGCCTAAATCACTTCGTCATTTAAGACGGCGCTTATTCTGTCGGATCCCGGCCAACTAGTCACTCATAACGAGTGCACCTCAGCACATGTATGGACTTCGGTCCTACGTTCATAGACATCTATGACGTAGTGCAGAGGGCGGCCACTAGAGGGAACCCAAGAGTTGGAACTTAAACTGAGACGATTCTGTCCGACGCCGGGGTTGTATCCGGTGTGGCTTAGTGGATAAAGCATCAGCACGTAGAGCTGAAAACCCGGGTTCAAATCCCGGCGCCGGAGAGAATTTTTCTCCGTTCCATTACTCTTTCATCGTATGATGACGCAGAATATCTGCATGCAAATATCATATGTACTTCGGTACATTAAAATAATATATATATGATATGCCTAAATCACTTCGTCATTTAAGACGGCGCTTATTCTGTCGGATCCCGGCCAACTAGTCACTCATAACGAGTGCACCTCAGCACATGTGTGGACTTCGGTCCTACGTTCATAGACATCTATGACGTAGTGCAGAGGGCGGCCACTAGAGGGAACCCAAGAGTTGGAACTTAAACTGAGACGATTCTGTCCGACGCCGGGGTTGTATCCGGTGTGGCTTAGTGGATAAAGCATCAGCACGTAGAGCTGAAAACCCGGGTTCAAATCCCGGCGCCGGAGAGAATTTTTCTCCGTTCCATTACTCTTTCATCGTATGATGACGCAGAATATCTGCATGCAAATATCATATGTACTTCGGTACATTAAAATAATATATATATGATATGCCTAAATCACTTCGTCATTTAAGACGGCGCTTATTCTGTCGGATCCCGGCCAACTAGTCACTCATAACGAGTGCACCTCAGCACATGTGTGGACTTCGGTCCTACGTTCATAGACATCTATGACGTAGTGCAGAGGGCGGCCACTAGAGGGAACCCAAGAGTTGGAGCTTAATCTGAGACGATTCTATCCGACGCCGGGGTTGTATCCGGTGTGGCTTAGTGGATAAAGCATCAGCACGTAGAGCTGAAAACCCGGTTTCAAATCCCGGCGCCGGAGAGAATTTTTCTCCGTTCCATTACTCTTTCATCGTATGAACTTTAGAGACCAGAACTTCTTCCATGCCATGCTGATTCGTCTCTTTATTTCTTTCTCTGAATTGCTGGAGAAAGGACAGGTTCTGGCCCAGGTAAGTATAATCTTCCACATATTCTAGTGGCTGGCCATTTAAGTGGATCCGGTCTTCAGAGGCGTTAGTCATTAACTTCGTCTTTTCTGGGTTCATGGATAAGCCTGCCTCTTTGCTGATCCTGTCCAATTCTTCAAGCATCTGTTTTAGATCTGCTGCTGATTTCGCTACCAATATTATATCGTCTGCGAACCGGAGGTGGGTCATTCTCAGCTTCCTGAATTGGTTTTCAAGCAAGCATGTGAAGAGCTTCGGAGAGAGCGGGTCTTCCTGTTTCACTCCTCTGCCTAGTTCAAAGTTTTTATCAAATAAATGACAGTAATTGCTGGTGTGTATTAGAGCGACACATGGTCCAGTTGAATTCGAGAAACTGTGATTTAGTTTTTTGATAAAGGGTATCTTGATCAACAAGACAACCACATCTTAACGTCATGATACATGACCAAAGAATCCTCTTACATAACGGACCTGAAGTATTTCGTCGTTCCTACACTAATTCTCTCTTAAATTCATCACTTCTGCGCTAATTCATTTATTTTTAATTCATCTCCAAACGCATTCACTTCAATCTTGTCACTCTTACTGGCTTAAAATTCAAAATACTGCATTTCAAAATGTTCAATTTCTTGTCATTTTTATATTATAGACAAAATATTGAGAATGTCTGTGATGTTTCAGATTTTATGTCATAATTAATTAATGAAAAACTAATTTAGTTACTTTTCCACTTCGTCTTCGAGCGACATAATATACATATATTATTCCTATATTTATATAGTTTTACTTTCACTGTATGCCATAGCGTTGTCTCATAGTTATAACAAACGAGCTTCATTTTATGCGCTGCATACTGATGCCTCGGGTTATTCCACTGAAAATGTGACGCACAGTTCAGTACTAATTACTTTATCCGTGAGTACAGTGTGTTAAATATTATGTAACAACATTCGAATTGAGATGTTTTCACTCTCGATGGGAAGACAGTGTTATTACTACTTTATTGGTCTATATGTTTCTACGAATTAAATACTATCTACCTTTAAACCGTTAATATGGTGATCTACTTATAATTACTGACATATTAATCAGCATAATTAAATATTTGTGTGTGCTTTAGTCGCCTCCTTGACCTAAAGCAGGCATGTCAATTGATGCCCACAGGAGCAAGCGCGCGCTTTAGAGCCCAGGAGAGCCTGAGCGCTTTACAGCGGAAAGGAAAGAGACAGACGAAAGTGGTGGTATATGCCACTTGGTCGAGCTATATTCAGGGATGGCCAGCACTGATTCAATAGATAAAGGGAAGAGAACTTATGAAACTGTATCCATTTTAATTTTTAGATTTGCCTGAGAAGTATAAGTGCATTATAAAAATGTAAGTTTTAATTTTAATGCTCATTTTTCACAAGTTTGATTTTTTTATTCAAAAGAGATATTTTCTCACCATTTCGTATAGAAAGGTGAAATTTTCAGGTATAGGCCTATTTATTTAGTAGCCTTACAGAATGTTTTCGTAAATCTAATATACCGTATATACGTATTACTGAAGATAGTGTATTGAAAATTTTGAAAATATTCGCATGGAAATTGTTTGTAAGGAAATGAATTAACAAAGCAACTACTGTTACATCATAAGCAGGGAACGGATTTATATGGACTAAAAATATATGAAATATGTAAATATATATGTAGTTATTTTTACCAAAATATGGAATTAAATATGGATTTTTACCAAAATATGGAATTAAATATGGACTTAAAATTATAAAAAAATGACTATGTACGTTAAATATTGGTACATTTTAATCAAACTAAACAAAAAATATAATGGACGTACCTTATCTTCCAATGTAGTTTCAACAAAACACAATTTTTATTGTCTGTTACCATAACAATAGGTTACAAACATTTCTTTCAAGTGCTGAAAAGTGAATCTTCTTCTATTGTCTCTGAGGATAGATTTATACTGACTAAAAGAGCGTTCGACGTCACAAGAAGTAACTGGTACATAATTCAATTTCACAATGTCTGCTGGGGATAAGTCCAAGTTAATCTTCACTGTTGATTCACCACTCATCACAGCAACAACCTTTTGTAGTTCTTCATATCCAGGGTTTTTTGAAAGTACAGTGTCCACCTTAGCTCTTACTGCATCTGCAACTTTACCTCTACCACGATTCAGTTGTTCCACAGTACTATTTATAATTTCAAAACTTTCAGATAGTGAAAGGTGCCTATTTTGGAGACTTTTGAGCGTTTTTATGATGCATGAAAATGTATGCTGAATGTGAGCTAAGTCATTCTTCACACTTATGTCACAGGTAACTGTTTTCGCAGTATCAATTGAGACTGCATTTTCAGAGTCCAATGCAAGGAGAACATTGTTAATAGAGTCTATATGTTCGGCATAATATTCAACTGCTTCTAGCCATGTACCCCATCTAGTTAAAATTGGCTTTGGTGGCAATGGAATTTCAGGGTACATTTCTTTCAACACGTTAACTCTACTGGGAGCTTTGAGAAATACTTTTTTCACTGATGAAATCAACAAATCTACTTTAGGGAAATTGTCTCTGACCACTTCTGCCACACGATGAAATGCATGCGCCACACAAGTAAAATGAGTCAATTTAGGATATACAACAGATAATGCTTGTCCAGCTTTGACCATATAAGGGGCAGCATCGCTAATAAAGAATAACACATTATCGTACATAATACCCTTTGGCCACAGGATACCCATAGCTTCGTTGAACAGTTTAACTATAGTTTTGTTATTGCACTTTTCTAGAACATCACAATGTAAAAGAATTCGTTCAGAATATTGTTCACTTAACAAACCGATAACTACATTACCAACAAGTCTACCTTCTTTGTCGGGAGTCTCATCAATGGAAACCCAAATTGAACTATCTTTAATTTCATCTCTTATCTTCTGTATTGTCTCATCGTAGATGGATGGAGCATACGTCTTCCTAAGTGTTGACTCATCCGGGATTGTATGTTGAGTATATTTTTCAAGGAATTCCCTGAAGACCTTATTCTTTAGTTTGTAGAGAGGAATATCAGCAGAGATGAGAGAACGGCACAGGTCGATGTTAAACTCAGATCTTACATTCGATGTTGTTGGTTGTGTTAAAAACAATTGTCTCTGCTTGGAATTTAGTTGTTTGTTGGCCTGATGTTTACTAGTTGTAATGTGTTGTTGCACCAGGAACTTTTGTGTAGATGATACTGCACACTGACACAAATTACAAAATAATATTTTATTGTCAGTTGATAAACCATCTTCTTTAAATTCTGAAATGTAACTTGTTAGTTTTGATTTTAAATTGACTGAATGACGTACTTTTGGCATATTTACCGTCTTTATAGTATGATTTACAAAACTGAACCTATGTGTACTCTGACTGGCATTTAACTGTTGAGCTGCACAACTGAAGTCTGTTAAAAATTTTAAATTAAATTAATACAGTTTTGTAACTTACTTTCCCATTGTTGATAGGACTGCTAATTTTCAAATAACTCTGATGTTAAAGGGATTACTGAACATGTGTTTAAATCTCTATTGTTGAAATGTATTTTTAAAAGTTAATGGAATTTTGTTTTGTTTTATTGTTAAACCTAATATAATATGGACTGTTTTATATGAAATATGGAAAATATATGGAAATTAACGAAAATATGTACTAAACTCTAAAATATGGAAAAATATGGAAAATAAAAGTAGGATTTTTCAACCCTACACATTGTGAAACATAAAGATAATGCAAAATATAAATTATATTAGCTTTATAAGTAAATATGTATTTACATATAAATCCTTTCCCTGATCATAAGCAAAAGATACGTGTCCATATGTTGTAAAAAGGTCAGCTCTCTAGCTTCAGCGGATTTCGAGAAAATAATTTAATATTCTCATGATAGGAAGTTGCTCACAAATATCACCTTAAAAGCATAATGCGATAAGAGGTTTGTTATGTAATATTAGTTATATTTGAAACAGATACAGTACCTAGGTAACTTTGCTTTGTACTGTAATATTGTTTTGATTAGTTTATTGATTACTTTTGTAAGGCTAAAGATACCATCAATATAAATTCCAACTTATCATGTCATACTTAATCTCTTTCTTTGGGATATCACTTTCTTTATGAATGATGTGTTTCATCCACTTAATACAGTATAATATTATACTACTATGGAATTTAAGTGAATATTCCTTCTTAACTCTCTATTATGTTATTAAGATTTAAAACACAAGTGGAATATTAAGAAATCAGTGTTAGTACTTCTGTTTTACAGACAATATAGATAATATTAAACACAAAGAAGCCATATAAAAATAACGACATAAAATTTCATGTTCCGTTTGAAGTTCGTGCACCACTGTTTTGTTAATCCAACAGGTTGCTTATTCATATAAACAACCCTTCCTCTTTCCATACTTAGCGCTTGCTGCCCGCGCACGACGTCAAGGTCAGAAAAATGCGCTTGCTTTGACATCACTGACCTAAAGGCTACCTGGACCTGAGTATCCTGTTTCAATTCCGATAGAGGGCGATGGATTCTTAAATGGAAAAATCTTTAGTACGCTGTGGCTGTAATCGGATGAAACAGTACATCTATTGGTCCCATATGATAGATTTACTGAATGTAAAGGGCCCCTTTATTCATGAATAAATATGAAACAAATCTGTGTCTAATCCCTTCGTTATTCCATTCTCTTCCAAACAAACGTTACCACGTCTATCATTATCGGAAACCTGTCATAGAGAATTTAATAATTTAGTTCATTATTTATTTTATTTACGCAGTATTTGACAAGCAATATTGAAATTATGTTAAAACAATATAATAGAATGCAAATATTATCAAATACATATGACCGGTTTCATCAAGCTCTAACAAATAAATCCAAAGGAAACATTAACTACTGAACATTAATAGTACATTATGCAACGAGCCTATAATTATAGTAATTAATACGCGAGTATATTTGTTTATGAAACGAGCGCAAGCGAGTTTCATAATTTTCATATAAGCGTCTTAATTACCATTATAGGCAAGTTTCATACGACTTTTTATGCTCGACCACATTTCTAACTTGAAATTATTCAGAAGTTTTCATTTTATTCGTATCTGACCTGAGAGCGGAATTGTTCTTGTGCATAGCTCGTAAATTGTGAGATGTGCGCAGACGCGAAAGTATTGATTTTTTCCGAGGAACAATAATGTCATTGACTTTGGTATAATCTAGAGAATAACATGAACTAATTTTGATATAACCTGGAAATTGATTTAGAATTGAAAAACGAGATGACAAATTGAATTTACTTGAATATTATTTACAATTAACGCTAATTATTATAGTAACAGAACATAACCTTCGGCGACAGTATTGGATTTCCAGCCTCCGTGACGTTTCCCTCGTTGTCTTTCGATTGCATATCCGAGAATAATCGAAAACCTGAACTTTAATGAATAGGTGTACTTTAATGACATGCATTAAAGGACTGCTACCAGGTGTATAATTACTACATTTCGGCATGGTCGAGCATAATAGTACATTATGCAACAAGCCTATAATGAAGGTAATTAAGAAGTGAGTATGGATATTTATGAAACGAGCGCAAGCGAGTTTCATAATTTTCATACGAGCTTCTTAATTACCATTATAGGCGAGTTTCATACGACTTTTTATGCTATACCATATTTCTAACTTGATATTATTAATTTTAATTGTAGCAATGTTCCGTATGTTGTGAGATGTGCGCAGACGCGAAAGTTTTGATTTTTTTCCGAGGATCAGATGTCCAAATTGACCTCGCTAGGCCATAAGAACCTACAGAGATAACATTGAAATTAAATTAGACATTGAAAAACGAGATGATAAATTGAATTTATTTGAATATTATTTACAATTAACGCTAATTATTATAGTAACAGAACATAACCTTCTGCGACAGTATTGGATTTCCAGCCTCCGTGACTTTTCGCTAATTCTCTTTCGATTGCATATCCGAGAATAATCGATACTTGCGGTTTTATAACGGTAGAAAGCTGACCTGTCATTGGCTGAACAGTTGTAACCTGAGTCGTCATTGGCTGAAAGACCTGACCTTTAATGAGTAGGTGTACTTCAATGACATGCATTAAAGGACTGCTACCAGGTGTATAATTACTACAGTTCAGCATGGTCGAGCATAAAATATTTAACGATTCACTAAAATAAGAGCTGTTCACCAATCAAATTTTCTTAACATTTAATGATCAGTAAGTAATGCTTCATTACAGATAAGTGTGTTCAATGAACTTTTTATAACTACATTATATCACAACATTTTTATGAAACCACAGCCAACTATATCGCAAGTCATGTAGCTGTTATATCCATGCCCCAACAGCCGAGGCTGCGCAGAAGTTTAGAGTAGGAACAAATTGAAGCTTGCGTCCGTCGCCATGTTTTGGGGGAAGCGCCGGCTAGCAGAAGGCTGTGCTATGCAATGTTGAATGTTTAATATATATGTTTTGTGTATCTTATAAATCGATCTGAATGGTTAAATGGAAAAAATCGTATTAACATTTAATGCAACCACGTTATGGACATAACCAAGCTTACAGTAGTTATGTTTGTTTGACGTGAAACAAATGAAGACTGGAACAATTTGATACCGTAACCAAAGACGTTGTATAGTTATTTGGCAACATATAGAGCGAACAGAGATACAAATGCATATTGTAGTAATAGTTCAGATGAAAAGAAAATTATTAGTATTAACTATTATTAACAAAACACTGCCAGCTGTGTAAGGCATTACATTAGGCCTATATTGTAAACACAGGTTTGCTTTCATTTGGACGAGAAACGAATAATTATTATTTATCTGCTTCCATTTCACATAATAGACATCTGTAAAATAAAAACACGTACCTAATGTTTAGTTTTAAATATAAGTAGGCCTACCATGCAATAGCTTATTATCACACTGTAGTAAGAAATAAACGTCATATGCATGAATTAGTCATATAATAGAACTCAGGTCTAGTTTACAGAACATCTTGCCTATTATTATTATTATTATTATTATTATTATTATTATTATTATTATTATTATTATTATTACTATTTATGCGAAGTCGTGTTGTATCGGTAACTTTAAGCTGTGTACTGACATCTGCTCTTTTGTAGTACTTTCTTTTAGTTGGTTATTTAACGACGCTATATCAACTACTAGATTCATAAACTGTTCATTAATTTAAGGTATGTTGCTGTTGTAAACCTTATGCATTTTATGTTATTCACACACAAAAAGTGATTAAACAAAGTTTGTGACAGTCAATGAAGAATTTTACATAATAAATTATTTAATTTCTTTTGTTTGAAACCTTTTTATATAACTTTTCTGTAGTAATGTCACGAGAGGTCTGAGATTTGCTGATAAAGCCACGAGCGAAGCGAGTGGATTTATCTGGGAAATCTTAGACCTCGAGTGACATTTATTAGGACTATTTCGTGAATAAAATAAAAATGTAAATAATATATCCCTAAAATTCGATCACAAAATGTTAATAATTGTATATTAACGAATACTTAACCTATTCAGACATTCTGAAGTTGAAATACTCGTAGATGAATATCGATTACTACAATAAAGAAATTCGATGTTAATATTCAGTAATGCCAATTGCGAAAAGCGAAATACAGGTTTAACAATGTTAATTACATGTACTGAACTTTTCTCTTATTATTATAATATAAATACATTTTCATTATCTGCTGAAATCATAATTTAATTTAACAGTAACAGTGGGGACAGCTATATACCAATGCTTATGTATTCACAGCGAGACATGTTGCTACACAGTGAAGCTATTTCTGTATAGATAGGCCTAATCAAAAGACGAATTTTATTAAGCCATACGGAAAGCAGTTTGATCAAAGACCTTATTATTACTATGCAAGGTCTTTGGGTTTGATATGCGATGATGTTACATAAATTTGAACATCTGACTTTCTATTAATTGTTTCATTTCATTCACAAAATACAGAATTTTGTAGCCTTATAGGTTACGTTACCTGTGGGAGCAAGACCAATGTCAGCTGTGCCTTATTTCGGCCCTTACAATCAGTGCTACAAGAAAGCATTTTTCATAGCTCGACAAACGCATTCTCGCTGTAGTGTGTAACGGAACTAAAGCTGCATCTACACAGTTCAATATTCCAATCGCGTATGCGTGCAATCTGGGAAGAATATTGAAAGAATCAAGTTTAAAAGGTACGTTCAATTAAGATGCATGAAGATTTTGTGTCTACGTGGTGCGCCGTTTTGAACGTCGTCTTCACTGGGTAAATACATTAATTAATATTAAATATCAATATTGCATTCATTGCTTTAAAGTTGAAAGAAAAGTTTAACCGTGTAGTTGCATCTTAATGTATTCATGATCATCAATTCACGGGGAAACAGTTGGCAACAACGACTAAACAAAAGAACGACCATGCGATAAATTGATAGCGATAAATCTTACTTACTTACTTACTTACTTACAAATGCCTTCTAAGGAACCCGAAGGTTCATTGCCGCCCTCACATAAGCCCGCCATCGGTTCCTATCCTGTGCAAGATTAATCCAGTCTCTATCATCACACCCCACCTCCCTCAAATCCATTTTAATATTATCCTCCCATCTACGTCTCGGCCTCCCTAAAGGTCTTTTTCCCTCCGGTCTCCCAACTAACACTCTATATGCATTTCTGGATTCGCCCATACGTGCTACATGCCCTGCCCATCTCAAACGTCTGGATTTTAAGTTCCTAATTATGTCAGGTGAAGAATACAATGCGTGCAGTTCTGTGTTGTGTAACTTTCTCCATTCTCCTGTAGCTTCATCCCGCTTAGCCCCAAATATTTTCCTAAGCACCTTATTCTCAAACACCCTTAACCTATGTTCCTCTCTCAGAGTGAGAGTCCAAGTTTTACAACCATACAGAAGAACAGGTAATATAACTGTTTTATAAATTCTAACTTTCAGATTTTTGGACAGCAGACTGGATGATAAGAGCTTCTCAACCGAATAATAACACGCATTTCCCATATTTATTCTGCGTTTAATTTCCTCCCGAGTATCATTTATATTTGTTACTGTTGCTCCAAGGTATTTGAATTTTTCCACCTCTTCGAAGGATAAATCTCCAATTTTTATATTTCCATTTCGTACAATATTCTGGTCACGAGACATAATCATATACTTCGTCTTTTCGGGATTTACTTCCAAACCGATCGCTTTACTTGTTTCAAGTAAAATTTCCGTGTTTTCCCTAATCGTTTGTGTATAGCGATAAATCTAGCTGCAAAAATTATCGCAAAGTGTGACTGTGATTGTTTGGAATTCAAAATTTCATTACACTTCATTGGTCGAAAATGAAATGACGTCATATAAACGAAATAGTCATTTTAAATTTTCTTTTGAACTATTCTGTATCGCAAGCTAAACCTAGAATGTTAGTTCAGGCCAATAAATAATACTTATTAATAATTACAAAAATAATTAATTAAACATAATAACATTTAATATTGCACATAATTATTATTAAATTTATATTGATTAGTTCGACAATGATGGAAATTCATGTTTCATAAGAGAATAACCGTTAATGAAACAAGTGCACCTACGAACTTGTTACTATCAAATCCCTTCCTCTGGATCACAACGGCCCCCAACCCCATTCTTGCTTTTTCAAGCCTCCCCAACTCAAATCTGACGCCTTGTGGGCCCATGGCGGGGGTGAAAGGGGGCGCGAGTGTGACAATTATGCAAATTGTTCTGGAATTACATAGGAAATTGCGTTGCTAGAAGCCACAGCTACCAAAGCGCTGTAAGAGCTGGAGGACTGAGCCACGGCGAGGGCAATCCGAGTGCAAGTTTCACACCCACACCCACACCCAGCCCAGCCCTGCGGCGTGAATGACGATGAAGAAGATGGAGGGAGTAAGAAGAATATAACTTCATAAAAGAAAGTTGAATGTTGCAGAAGAAGATGTCTCCTGAAGGAAAATTGTTGGAAACTTCACACGTAGCAGAAGACGATAATGCGAAAGAGGCAGTTGGTCTCTGTGTTTAAATGTTCTTTGTTCTTAATTGTGTACATTTTTTAATGTGCTAATTACTATTTATGCGTTGATTCTGAACTTTTAACTGGGTATTCTTCTTTACCACCCTCATAATCTCATTCTAATTTCATGATATTTCTATACTTTGGAAGTTTATAAGACAAAAGTTTCAGAAGTAAGGTAGGCCTACACTTTATCATGTACGGTGGTCTGGAGCTCATCGTGCTTGCCAGTGAATTCCAAGTTCCCGGATTCAAATCCGAGTTTATCGTGCTTGTAAAATGAAATTTACATATAAAATTATACAGAAGGTTATGGCCAAGGACGATGATAGACTTGGAACAAAATATTTTTGAATATTACATGAAGTAGAGGTTTTTGTGATAAAGATTTCTTATACAGTGAAACATGTTCAAATCGGAACCTGAATAATCCGGAATCCTGTCTATTTCGGAACAATTTGTTGGTCCCGGCGAAATTTGTATGTATTATGTGTGATTTTTCCTGAATAAAACGGAAACTGTCCAACGCGGAAACGGAAACTGTCTCCTACTGTTCAAAACGGAAATAATATTTTGGACACACTATATTTTGTAACTATATTTTGAAACAGCTTGTAATTTCAAGGAATATACGAAATATGTAGGTCACTAAGATAAATACAAGTTTTCTTTGCAAAATTTTAGAGGGTACGAGAGTGTGTCGGTCTGTCGATCATAAATTTTATTACCCTGTTGACTAGGCAGACAAGTCCCTTCAAAGATTTTCAAAGCTTCACACCTGCATCCTGTCGTAGCTAAACAGAGCGCAAGTGTAGTGATTTCAGGTAAAAAAAACTGCGTAAAATGTGGCATTAGCATTATGTGATGAAGTAAAAGTTATCGAGTTAAAGGAAAATTAGAAACGAAGTGCATGTGACATAATGTTGAAGTTCAGTTGTGGAAAACTCAGGTGTGACACATAATGAGTGGGTGGCTTGCGGCCAATATTGGTGACATAAAAGGAACCAGAAAGCAACTGTTTGTGTCGACAAAAATGAACTGTTGTGGGAGTGGGTTCTTCATGACCTTTCAAAGAACATGCCAATTTCTGGATCTATTCTGCAAAGCAAGCTATTGAACTAGGAACGAAATTAAATAAACCAGCATTCAAGGCTTCTAATAGATGGCTCCTAGTCCAATTAATTAATAATGTGCAGTGATATACAATACAGTAACTTAGCATACCGTTAGATATTAAATTCAATGAGATTAGTAACCTTTAGTAATGTTTAATGACTAATGACTGAGTTACGATAACATTTAGAGACAAGATGAGAGTTTAATCAAGATGATTCACCACCGGAATAAGCGACAGAAAGCTGATTTAATGTGAGTAGTGTTAAACGGAATATTTTGTACTTCTTGCAGTTTGCGGCATGCCATTTTGTTTTTTCACGTATAGAATGACAAAATATTCCATTTTAATGACACATCTGAATAATACGGAAACCTGTCCACAACGGAAAAAAAAAATAGGACCATGTCACTTCCGTCTTGAACATGTTTCACTGTATTACTAGTTTTTCGTCCTTAGAACATGAAATTCACGTCTGAAATTGCACAAGACATTGAGGCTTTGTTCAAAGAGGACATACAGAAATTTCACTGTACACGAAATGAACACTGCACCCACGAGTTCGGACAATAAAGTAATAAGACGATAGCAGTGGCAAAGGAAGCTTTTAATAGAAATAGGAGCATCTTCTGCGGAGCTCTGGGAAAAGAACTGAGGAAGAGACTAGTAAAGTGCTTGTGTGGAGTGTGGCATTGTATGTGCTAGAAACATGGACATTACGACGAAATGAAGAGAAACGAATAGACGCATTTGAAATGTAGATATGGAGAAGAATGGAGCGTGTGAAGTGGACAGACAGAATAAGAAATTAAGTTTGCTAGAAAGAGTGGGTGAAGAGAGAATGATGCTGAAACTGATCAGAATGAGAAAAAGGATTTGGTTTGGTCACTGGCTGAGAAGAAACGACCTTCTGAAGGATGCACTGGAAGGAATGGTGAGCGGGAGAAGAGTTCTTGGCAGAAGTAGATATCAGATGATAAACAACATTAAGATAAATGTGGATCATACGCGGAGACACAGAGGAAGGCAGAAAATAGAAAAGACTGGAGGATTCTGGATTTGCAGTGAAAGACCTGCCCTTAGGCAGAACACTATGAATGAATGAAGTATTACTAGTATTATTCCAGTATTATTATTAGTATTATTTTATTATTATTATTATTATTATTATTATTATTATTTTAAAATTATTATTATTATTATTATTATTATTGTTATTATTATTATTATTATTATTATTATTATTATTATTATTAGCCACCGGCGTAGCTCGGTCGGTTAAGGCGCTTGCCTGCCGATCCGGAGTTGCGCTCGGGCGCGGGTTCGATTCCCGCTTGGACTGATTACCTGGTTGGATTTTTTCCAAGGTTTTCCCCAACCGTAAGGCAAATGTCAGGTAATCTATGGCGAATCCTCAGCCTCATCTCGCCAAATATCATCTCGCTATCACCAATTCCATCGACACCAAATAACCTCATAGTTGATACAGCGTCGTTAAATAACCAAGTAAAAAATTAAATTATTATTATTATTATTACTATTATTATTATTATTATTATTATTATTATTATTATTATTATTATTTCTAGATCTTGAACGGAGTTCATTCCTCGAAGATGATTATATCATTATCACCATTATTGTTATAATTATTTCATAGCCAAACGATTTTCTCAACAGTAATCTCACTGGAGGTTTTGATTTATCTAGAGAAAATCAAAACTCGATTGGGATTTAATTGACTATTACACGATTAGAAGAAAGTATATAAAGATTAGAAGTAACGAAGTACTCCAATACAATAAAATATTAATTGACTTACGAAATCAAAACTCGAGTGGGATTTAATTGACTATTACACGATTAGAAGAAAGTATATAAAGATTAGAAGTAACGAAGTACTCCAATACAATAAAATATTAATTGACTTACGAAAATACAACTGTCTTCAAATATATTATTGTACCATCTCAACATTACAAATATTACGCTAGATGCATGCTAGATGGCAGTAGTGAGCAATGCCTTCTCGTCGAGAAGTTCTCGATCTATTATACACGATGGCAATGTTACTAGTCAAGAAGGTTTTGTTGATTCAGTTTCATTTTTATGAAAATGCAACATTCCACTTCAATTATCCGAATCCCAGTAATCAACGTCGCTTGACAGATGATTTTCAATAAATCTTAATATTAAACAATCTCTGATACGTGACTATCCATAATATCATATAGCAGAAGCTATAACATAACCTAACTAATATACACAAGTGTTAGAAAAGTTTTAATTAACGACGATGACATAAAAAATAAACATGAATAATTTTAAAAGGAATAATTATTGAATGTACAATTTTCAAATTTGAATGTGGTTGGTGGTTCAATTGATGTTATATTGGAAGTGTGCGTAATAGAAGTGTGGAACTCGTTGATTTAGGCCTACATGATGTATTCAACTTATTCAGAATTTCCGAATGAATAATTTTAAAAGGAATAATTATTGAATGTACAATTATCAAATTTGAATGTGGTTGGTGGTTCAATTGATGTTATATTGGACGTGTGCGTAATAGAAGTCGAACTCGTTGATTTAGGCCTACATGGTGTATTCAACTTATTCAGGATTTCCGAATGGTGCTCTTCATTTATTTGTAAATCGGATTTCAGAAGATGCATAGGTATGATCAGTGATTTTTATTAATTCTTGTTCTTGAATGCCAATGCGAGTCATATTTGAAACTGCTGTGCATCGACTGAAGTGGTTTGTAACTATATATATATATATATATATATATATATATATATATATTTTTTTTTTTTTTTTTTTTTTTTTTTTTTTGACGTCCAGACCAGCGCAGTTTCAAATGTTGGCAAACAAAGAAACAAATGCTAGGGACGCGATAAAATTAAACAAATGCTAGGGACGCGATAAAATTGTGCGATAAGCAGCCATGATTGGTTGAAATACGTCCTTCCGTACCGTTTTATTGGTCAAAAGTAGTGTGACGTAGTAGGAGTGTAATAGTCAGTTTAAAATTATCCTGAAATAAACATCCTCCGCTTCAGGAAATTAGTACAAATATGTTTCTTTCTTGTGATGAGTTATAAGCCTAAAACTTGTACAGGGACATCACTTTATTTTTACCAACATTTTTAACATTAACCTGGCTATACTCGGAAACACTGTTGCCCCCTTCCATTACAGGAGTTAGATGTTACCAGTGCAATATGTAAACAAATCATTTTACTAGGTATAGGAGGAGAGAAAAGTAGTGTATCCATTTATGCTGTAGGGAAATACGATATTACGATTTCCAGTTTAATCATCACTTTTACGGAATTTATCAAAATACAGTAGAGTAGTAACATTTTTTTTTCAAAAACTCAAATTTTCAGGCGGCTATGTTCGTTATGTAATGTCTACTTTATTTAGCATATTAATTATTGGTGTTAACATACAATATAGAGAGTGCATTTAAATTGAGGGGCTCATAAGTAAAGGGCTGTAAGTGTACTTAAGTTACTTTTGAGAAAATGGGGTTTAAATATTTAAGCTTTCGTAAAATCGGTGAAATTTTTATTTAAATTTTAATGTGTGATGCGATTAAAATATCCCTTTGCCACTAAAATTTTAGATACTTTTGCTTACACTGGATGCACTTAACTCATGTTATTACAAATGTCACTAGCATTCCTTTGCTTCTAGCCACCTCAATTCAAAAAAAGCTAATCTGAATTTTTAAACAAGTTGTTCAAAATGGTTGCCGTTCATTACAATACAGGCTTCAATTCAGTACGCATATTATTAAAAACATTTTAAATCATATTTTCTGAAGTTGAATTTATCGTTTCTTGAATATAATTTTTTAGTACGATATTATTAATATAGGTTCATTCTTCTATAGAAAACGCAATCATATTTCTGAAACACATTATACACTGCAGTGTTTACTTCACTGCTTGAAGACTTCGAATGCAACAGCGGCCGTAAGTTTATGTGTCTGACAGGAGCAAAGATATTAGTGAAGGGGTGAGAGTGAAGTACATTCAGAAATGCAGGTACAATAAAAATGCAAGTAAGAATAAAATGATGTCCCTGTACTAAAAAATCGCTTTTCCTCAAACTCAGCTTCATAACGTCGACGAAAAATGTGTTTGGCCTCGGCGGCGTGGATTGTGAGCTCAGTGAATCACACAGGTCGTACTGAGTGCGCCGTGTCAATATAAGGACAGATAGAATGAAACATTATTGACTTTGTCTTCCTTTCCGATGAAGCTACAAGTAAAACAAAATCATGAATATGCATTTCTCTGCGACCCTTCGTAATTTGCTCTTGTCTTCGCCGCCAATAAAGGCTGAGGAGGGTGTGTTCACGATTCTGCTACTGAAGCATTTCTGAAGCTAGACAATGCTTAGCGTGCGCTACTTTATAATCTTAATTCCCATCCCTACGGCCTTCTCCTTCTCTCACTCATTTGTCTACACCAAAGTGAATCCATTCATACATAGTGTTCTGCCCAAGGGTAGGTCTTTCACTGCAAACCCAGAATTCTCTAATTTTTCCTTTTATCTGCCTTCCTCTTTGTCTCCGCATATGATCCACACATCTTAATGTCGTCTATCATCTGATATCTTCTTCTGCACCGAACTCTTCTCCCGTTCACCATACCTTCCAGTATATCCTTCAGTTTCTTCTCAGCCAGTGACCGAACCAATTCCTTTTCCTCTTCCTGATCAGTTTCAGCATTATTCTTTCTTTACCCATTCTTTCCAACACAGCTTCATTTCTTATTCCATCTGTCCATTTCATTCGCTCCATTCTTCTCCATACCCACATTTCAAGTGCTTCTAATCGCTTCTCTTCATTTCGTCGTATGTCCATGTTTCTGCCCCATACAATACCATACAAAGTACTTCACTACTCTCTTTCGTAGTTCTTTTTCCAGAGGTCCGCAGAAGATGCTTCTTTTTCTATTGAAAGCTTTCTTTATCATTGCTATCCTCCTTTATATTGTTCTGTATGGTTGTGAAACTTGGACTCTCACTTTGAGAGAGGAACATAGGTTAAGGGTGTTTGAGAATAAGGTTCTTAGGAAAATATTTAGAGCTAAGAGGGATGAAGTTACAGGAGAATGGAGAAAGTTACACAACACAGAACTGCACGCATTGTATTCTTCACCTGACATAATTACGAACATTAAATCCAGACGTTTGAGATGGGCAGGACATGTAGCACGTATGGGCGAATCCAGAAATGCATATAGAGTGTTAGTTGGGAGGCCGGAGGGAAAAAGACCTTTAGGGAGGCCGAGACGTAGATGGGAAGATAATATTAAAATGGATTTGAGGGAGGTGGGATATGATGATAGAGACTGGATTAATCTTGCTCAGGATAGGGACCAATGGCGGGCTTATGTGAGGGCGGCAATGAACCTCCGGGTTCCTTAAAAGCCAGTAAGTAAGTATAGCGTATCAGACTCAGTAATTTTTTACCGGCTCTGATTACTGGCAGAATTGATTTATACTCTGACTCAGCGTTTCTCAAACTATGGTCCGCGGACCACCTGTGGTCCTCGAGGTCTGCCGTTGTGGTCCTTCGAAAAAATACAGAAGAAAAAATAAAATTCAAACGAATTTCGTTATCACACTATAGCTGAAAATCTCAGAGTTTGTAAATGACACATGGCAATCGCCTTTCACTTTTTGTCCCAGTACTGACATCTTATGAAATTTATTTACCCTACCCGTCTATCGACTTACCACTCTACTCTCAGCAAAAAAAGAGGGATTTAAAGGTCTATGAACGTGGTGTTTCTCGCTATCTTTTCCCTGCACATCTGGCGCTGTGCCTGTAACCCATCTAGGGACCACCCGAATTCATAACAGGACCAAAGTACCGAACCTTTTCATGTATTTATGACTTTCTTAATAGTTTGCACATTGAAATGGTCACGTACTGTACGTCGTACATCAATAATAGAACATGCAAAATTGCATCTTTACTTGTTGAAAATCGGGCATGTTTCTGCATTAATTTTTTTATTTCTCTTTTTGCAGATGACGATATAAGAAATTTTCTTCTATTAACATTAACTTAGTTAATATTAATATAAAATTAATTGAATTAAATTAATTAATTATATCTACATTAAAATGTAAGTATATTGACATTAACATATGCTACATAAATGATAAATTTGCTTTCGAAGAGAACAAGAGTAAGGTGGTCCGCGGAACTGTTCTGACTTAAAAAAGTGGTCCCCACTTCAGAAAAGTTTGAGAAACGCTGCTCTGACTCAACACTAGCAGAAAATCGATACACTAACCTTTCGGTTAACATTATGCCGGGTCGTCGATTGTATTTGTGCAGAGAGGAGGAACAAACCCTAGGTCTTCGCGAGGTTTATATGGAGTTGGATGCGTTAATACAGAACGCGGTGGCCCTATTCATCAGAGAGTTTGATCCTTGATTGTGTATCAGGTCTAAAGTAAACAAGACGTTAAAACCACAAAATTAAATCCGTACTTCGCATTCGTCTCGTGTCTGTCTGTCACACTTCTCAATGTGTACCTTGGAGATATATATTTTTAATCCAGACTTTCTGTGATTAGATGAAAATCAGTGTCATGGAAAACAAAGACGAAAATTAGGAAGTAGAAATTGAATTCGAGAAATCCGCAGATGTTGGCTCTCTTTTCATCTCGGCGTGTCTTCGAATTTCTTTCCTCTTTCTCTCTCTTCCTGTTTTACCATCTCTTTGTGTGCTTTCTATATATATAGCTTCATTTTATTAATTAAACTTGGGTGTAGAATGACTGAAGGGTGAGAGAAGCTTTCTGAACTGTAGCCTATGTAGTTAGTGCGCAATGAAGAACAGTTTCTGAAAGATCGGCAGAAAGTTCTCGTCGCTACCAACATTGCAAGCTATCTGTTTTTATCCTAATGACACACATTCAAGTCTTAATTTTATATCAGTCCACCTCTCCTCTAATGAATCTGACTTCAGAGATTATATAGTCATAATTAAACGTGAGCTCTCATATTGTGAGCGGGATTCTATACCCCCTCCCCCCCCCCCAAAGTCATATCTAATTGAAAATTCTGTGAAACGTTAATCTCATTTCAAACTTCTGAATTTCTCCGTGGTGTTCAGCAGGACTTGTATAAATAGGAACAGGAAGGGTTTTGAAATAATAAGGGAAATATTTTTGTTACATGCAACAGCTGGGTTTTTCAAGTTTTCAAGAATCTCGGCCGCATTCAGCATGCACCAGCGTCTTTGCTTCAAGGTTAATGAAATAGCTAGTAGGTCTATTTTATTTTGGTTCAGGTCTTTTTCACTTCAGAAAGCGAGATTAACAAACGTAATATTTTAATTTTCCAACTTCTGAACGTGTTTTACAATACGAGTACGGAGTGCTTGAACTGGTCTTCGGAGCGAACATACTTGTCAGATTGTCATCCGTATTTTTTTACGTGTAACATCTATATTCAACCTGCGTACATTAATGGGAACAAAAATGAAAGAATACATACAGAGGGATAAATCTATACTAATAATAAATCTGTAGCCGAAATTTTTCTGGTAATTTTCGATTTTCCAAAAATAATTGGTCCTAACATATATAATTAACCACCCTGAAACCGAAAATTACTTTTTTGAAATTTTTGTTTGTATGTCTGTCTTTCTGTCTGTCTGTATGTTTGTTACCTTTTCACGCGATAATGCCTGAACGGATTTCGACGAAAATTGGAATATAAATTAAGTTCGTCGTAACTTAGATTTCTGGCTATATGGCATTCAAAATACATTATTTAAAAGGGGAGTTATAAGGGGGCCTGAATTAAATACATCGACATATCTCGCTTATTATTGATTTTTGTGAAAAATGTTACATAACAAAAGTTTCTTTAAATATAATTTGCGATAAGTTTTATTCCTTGAAAATTTTTTACAGGACTGGTATTTAATGAGATAAATGAGTTTTAAAATTAAAATAACTGCCATCTAAGGCCGTGTAATGAATTAAAAAACAAATTACTTCGTCTATAAGGGGCCTTGGACAACAACAATCGAAAGCTATGAAAGATAGCCTACAGAGGACGTTTCTGTGTTTGTATGAAGTAATATCGGGAGCTAATTTAACCGCTTTGTATAATTAATTATTATTTCACCATTGGAAAGTGTAGTTTCTCTAGATGGACATAATGCTATAATGTTATTACAGTAACTTCTGATATAATATAATATAATATAATATAATATAATATAATATAATATAATATAATATAATATAATATAATATAATATAATATAATATAATATAATATAATATAATGCAATATAATACAATACAATACAATGTAATATAATATAATATAATATAATATAATATAATATGTAATATTATATAATATAATTTAAGTTATTTGAAGGGTTCAGAACCATAGTGGGCCAAGCGCCATTTACTGAATACGCAGAAAACAAGGGTTAAAATTATTACCATAATTCAATGGAAACCTGTAACAAGTAAAATAAAATATACACATTAAATCTAAATGATGTCAATCTTCATTAAGCTATGGTTGCATGTAATAAAAATTAAGAAACATGTTAAAGGAATTGTCATTGCACCAAATTAGTGTCTCTGGACCAAAAGGATCGCATTTTAATTATTTGGATGCAATTTAAATTAAGTAACATATTAAACGATTTATCCTTCTATCAAACACGAATGTTCCCTTGATCAAATGTCCTATTTTAATTATGTAATTACTTTATATTTATTTCTAACGGGTGCAGCGGAGCGCACGGGTACGACTAGTTAATAATAAATAACAATAAGATTTACGGGATAGTTTCATGTGCCTATAATATACAGAGTGGGCCACAATTCGCGATCGGATATTGTTTATATTGAAATAAAACATTTGACGCAAGCTTGTGGCATTTTATTGTTTTACTAGCCGTACCCGTGCGCTCCAATTTTCATCGAAATCCGTTCAGCCATTATCGCGTGAAAAGGTAACAAACATACAGACAGACAGACAGACATACAAATAAAAATTTCAAAAAAGCGATTTTCGGTTTCAGGGTGGTTAATTGTATATGTTAGGACCAATTATTTTTGGAAAATCGAAAATTACCAGAAAAATTTCGGCTACAGATTTATTATTAGTATAGATTATTTCATATTATCCGATCGTGACTTATGGTTCACTATGTACAGTTCATTAATTTATTCATTCGTAGTGTTCTTCCCAAGGGCAGGTCTTTCACTACAAACCCAGCTTTCTCCAGTCTTTACTATTGTCTGCCTTTCTCTTTGTCTCCTCATATGATCCATATATCATAATGTTGTCTACCATCTGATATCTTCTTCTACCCCGAACTCTTCTCCCGTTCACTATTCCTTCCAGTACATCCTTCAGTAGGCAATTTCTTCTCAGCCAGTAACCGAACCAATTCCTTTTCCTCTTCCTGATCAGTTTCAGCATCATTCTTTCTTCACCCACTCTTTCCAACACAGCTTCATTTCTTATTCTGTCTGTCCACATGTTCCATTCTTCTCCATATCCACATTTCAAATGCTTCTATTCGTTTCTCTTCACTTCGTCGCAATTTGCATGTTCCTGCTCCCATACCATGCCACACTCCACACAAAGCACTTCACTAATCTCTTCCTTAGTCATTGTTATACCAGTTAATTAGTATCTGTGGTTCAAAAGTGGTTCTTTACTTGTCCTCCTATATTAATGGAGCATTTGCAGTTATTTATAGCTTAATTCATTCCGTTCATTAGACACACTTAAATCTTACAGCAATTTGTATTTATTTTAATTATCGCAATTCTTGTACATATGTAGACGTTAGACGCGATCATAGGGATCTCATAAAATCTCCTGCCACTTTTTTTTCTGTTGTTAATCTTCCTGCTGACGTGCTGTTGCAAGAAGTACAACATCTGAACTATTTCTTCTTTTCAAATGAACCACTACTCCATTGCCTCAAAATTTTCTATTGTTGATTTTTCATCCTTCATATTATGACCTCTTTGTGTTTAATTGGCTTTTCACAGTTTCATTAGTCACTTCTAGACTTCTAAGAAGGAATGTGTACAGCGTTAAACACAGCTCGTTTTACGAATTTAGCGACATTTTTATTTAACTTCAGAATTCTGTAGATTTCAAGGATAACAACAATATCAGCGCATTTAAATATTTTGACAATTATAAATAACTTATTTAAATATTAATTTATAATATTATTTTCAGTACACTTTGAATACTTACAAATAAATCTGAAGCAAATGTAAATATCTTACGTTAAAATTATTCCCATAAGACGCAAATATATGAAAGGATAATTAAGTTATATAAATTGTACTTTATTAAAACTTTGTAAGTTAGTTTCTTGTAGTGCTTTCATTAGTACTAAAAATATTCACGGTGTAAAACTTAAAGTGCGCGTCTAAAGATAACCAGTATGTAGGCCACTAATATTTAAATGAATCGGTTATTGTTGAAAGGAACCAAGTCCACTTTTTAAAGTTTTGAGATAATCGAAAAAAACTGTTTTGTGAATAATCTGTCGAAGATTAAACCAAAATATATTGTAGACATAAAATATATATGTACAATATATTATGGTTTAATCTTCGATAGACTATTCACAAAACAGTTTTTTTCGATTATCTCAAAACTTTGAAAAGTGGACTTAGTTCCTTTCAACAATAACCGATTCAAATATACTGTGGTGCATTGTTGGTATCACTTGTGAGGTTCAGACTTGCCTTCGGACAGTGTTGGCTAAACAACAACAACAACAACAACAACAATATATTAGGGTAAAATAGGGTCTGTTGGACAGTCAGGCATGTTGGACACTTTGTACTTTAACGTGTTACCTTCTGCTAGACGTCAATGACGGAAGTATCCCCACTCGTGGCTACTTCCGTCATTGACTTCTAGCAGAATGTGGTGCCCACAAGTGGCGAGGTAACACGTTGGAAGTACAGAGTGTCCAACATACCCGACTGTCCAACAGACCCTAATTTACCCTATATCATATCGATCGCTGAGAACCAGACTGTTCTAAGTCCAACTTTTTATAAAAAAAGAAATCTGTCATTGTGTTCCAGTTCTTGTCCGAACATATGAATCGAACAGAATTGTAAATATTTCCCTCCATAAGGTTGCTATGAAGCTAGTCCAAATTGTTTCATGAAGCTTTGAATGTCAAAAGCTTAAAATAGCTCTCCTGAAAAAAAAAATAGTAAAATGGACTTGGAACAGTCTGGTTCTGGGCCATCGATGTTATATCTATTATCGTATAATGTCATATAATGTCTTCTCATGAAGGACGCGTTGGTTGAAATTGGCTTCAGGTTGCTAAATGAAATGTCCTGACTTCAAGACATACTGCAAACGGGACTTATAGCCGAAATCGACCGACCTTCTTCAATCAAGTCCCAAGTTTTGTATATTTGTATTTGTGTTGTTTTTAATTATAGTTATTACTTTTGTGTGTGTATTATGTAATTAATTATTAGTTTATAAATATAATATGTCCAATATCATGTATATCAGAGGTCTCCAAAAAAGCGTATCGTCATTCGTGCTCTCGATGCTGCCCGCCGAACACAATGTGCTGTAAGGCTAGAGAAGGGGAAGAGACTCGTACCTCAACAGATGGAAGCGATCATTGGGGGATCGCGGCAACGGTCTGCTTATGTTTACAAATAATATCAAAAGAATAAGAAATATACGTTTGTATATTATATTGACATACTATGAAGCTGGAGCCCCGTCTGTTGCTATTGACACAAGCCATTGCAAATTCGACCTCTTCTGTTCTATGGTGCCTTTCAGTGCCTGCAAAGATCTTCTCCAGTTGTATTTTGTAATTACATCTAGAAGACATTCAGACACAGTAAAATGTTCATTAACTCCTCGGATGAAAATGGCTAGGTGAGCTTTGTCATTTCTATCTGTGCTTTCGTCCAATGCAAGTGAGTTAGCTACAGATTCAATTACATTTACAATCTTGAAATTCCTTCTCTGAACTGTAATTGGAAACAATTTAATTTTCTTAAACTTTGACTTTGTTCTGGACACAGTATTTTAGTAACGTCCTGTATGCACGATTTTAATTATGCTTCTGTAAAGAGCTTCATTGATGTTCTAATATTCCAAGCTAGAACATAGCTAGCAAGAAGCTTTTTTTGTTTAAGACTGAGGACACGTGTGTGATTTGTGTTTGTATTTTCTTCTTTTATATTTATCAAAATATTTGTAGGCCTACGCACTTAACCTAAAATTAAACGAAAAACTATATGTTTGTCATGCGGAACTGAGTGTAAACGTATTGTAATATACTGATTATTATGTATAAGCAACAGTCATACAGATAGCCCCAAAATAAATTATTTTCACATGTCCAACATGCCTGTAATTGTATGATATTCTTTGTGAAGAGTCGAGTATTGTCGTTGCATATTGAATTTTAACACACCCTTAAGAATTTTCGAGCAAATTAAGCATTTCACATTCTCCCCACTAACACAAAAAATTATCTTCCTATTCATCCTTAAATGTACTACGTCCATGATTAGAAGACATTGTGAAACGGTCGAACACTCCGACCAACACAGTGATAATGGCAGTCCGCCACTGCTCTTCTTTTGCGCATAAACATTGAGTACAGTACAGGTGGAGATGGGGGAGGCGGAGCGCGTTCATACGTACTGGCTTCGATTCCGTTCAGGGGCTTACTCGCGAGTAAACTTTTGGAGACGTCTGATGTATATGATCAGTGGATGCAATAAATGATTATGATTACCATAGACCTATTATACTGTACAATAAAAACAAGACGGAGGGCATTGAATATGCATATCTTTTCATGTACAAATGTGTAAAAAAATTTCATGATGCCCGTGATGTGTATATAAAACATTTTTCTATTTGTTTCTCTTTGCAGAACCAAACTTTGTCGGCTCTTACGACATCGGACAGTATGTATTCTTCTTCTTCCGGGAGACAGCTGTGGAGTACATAAATTGTGGGAAGAGTGTATACTCCAGGGTGGCACGAGTCTGCAAGAAGGACACTGGAGGCAAGAATATACTGAGCCAGAACTGGGCTACGTATCTCAAGGCTCGCCTCAATTGTTCCATCCCCGGAGAATTCCCCTTCTACTTCAACGAGATCCGTAAGTGTAAATCAATTATGCAAGGAAATAAACGCCAAGTGTCTAAGATATTTCGTGCGTATTATTATTATTATTATTATTATTATTATTATTATTATTATTATTATTATTCACTTACTGGCTTTTAAGGAACCCGGAGGTTCATTGCCGCCCTCACATAAGCCCACCATTGGTCCCTATCCTGAGCAAGATTAATCCATTCTCTATCATCATATCCCACCTCCCTCAAATCCATTTTAATATTATCTTCCCATCTACGTCTCGGCCTCCCTAAAGGTCTTTTTCCCTCCGGCCTCCCAACTAACACTCTATATGCATTTCTGCATTCTCCTATACGTGCTACATGCCCTGCCCATCTCAAACGTTTGGATTTAATGTTCGTAATTATGTCAGGTGAAGAATACAATGCGTGCAGTTCTGTGTTGTGTAACTTTCTCCATTCTCCTGTAACTTCATCCCTCTTAGCCCCAAATATTTTCCTAAGCACCTTATTCTCAAACACCCTTAACCTATGTTCCTCTCTCAAAGTGAGAGTCCAAGTTTCACAACCATAAAGAACAACCGGTAATATAACTGTTTTATAAATTCTAACTTTCAGATTTTTTGACAGCAGACTGGATGATAAAAGCTTCTCAACCGAATAATAACAAGCATTTTCCATATTTATTCTGTATTTAATTTCCTCCCGAGTATCACGAGTATCATTTATATTTGTTACTGTTGCTCCAAGATATTTGAACTTTTCCACCTCTTCAAAAGATAAACTTCCAATTTTTATATTTCCATTTCGTACAATATTCCCGTCACGAGTCATAATCATATACTTTGTCTTTTCGGGATTTACTTCCAAACCTATCTCTTTACTTGCTTCCAATAAAATTCCCGTGTTTTCCCTAATCGTTTGTGGATTTTCTCCTAACATATTCACGTCATTCGCATAGACAAGCAGCTGATGTAACCCTTTCAATTCCAAGCCCTCTCTGTTATCCTGGACTTTCCTAATGGCATACTCTAGAGCAAAGATAAAAAGTAAAAGTGATAGTGCATCTCCTTGCTTTAGCCCACAGTGAATTGGAAACGCATCTGACAGAAACTGACCTATACGAACTCTGCTGTACTTTTCACTGAGACACATTTTAATTAATCGAACTAGTTTCTTGGGAATACCAAATTCAATAAGAATATCATATAAAACTTCTCTCTTAACCGAGTCATATGCCTTTTTGAAATCTATGAATAACTGATGCACTGTACCCTTATACTCCCATTTTTTTAATACTGTTCAGGATTGAATGAGCGTCTGCAAGCAAGTCACCATTCTCATCCTTGATCACGTTTACCCTTGCCTAATATCCATTCTTGAATTCCTTTATGCCTTTATATAAATCTCTAATGTTCTTTATTATTATTATTATTATTATTATTATTATTATTATTATTATTATTATTATTATTACTATTATTGTTATTGTAGTTCTAATTAGCGTTTGATTTATGTAGGTATATTTACGTAGCTTATTAATTAATTATTATACATAGGACTCACTTCCTTATTTACTTACGGATGGCTTTTAAAGAATTTGGAGGTTCATTACTGCTCTCACATAAGCTCGCCATCGGTCCCTATCCTGAGTAATATTAATCCAGTCTCTACCATCATATCCGACTTCCCTCAAATCCATTTTAATATTATCTTCTCATCTACGTCTCAGCCTGGCCAAAGATCTTTTTCCCCTCAAGTCTCCCAACTAACACTCTATATGCATTTCTGGATTCGCCCATACGTGCTACTTGCCCTGCCAATTTCAAATGTCTGAATTTAATGTTCCTGATTATGCCAGGTGCTATTTGAAACTAAGAGAATTAAACTTGGGCCTAATCATCAGCAAAAAATGTTCCATCAGGAAACGTACTTCAGTTTTGAAAATTGTATAAATCCATGTGCTATTTCCGTACGATGTTGCATATAGATAAAAAGTGACGATGATAATGAACAACTGTATCTTAATTCTTTATTTATTATTGCGTAATAGTCGACTGTAAAAACATATGGCATTAAATGTGCAACAGATGGAAACAACAAGATTACCTGCCTGATTTTTTATTTTAACAACCTAAGAGTGGGAGAAAAGTGTAAATAATCAGATTAAATTTTAAATAGATTTTGAAGTTTAATTTAATGGCGAGATTTTAAACAATGACTGACATTTTAAACATTAACTTTAAATTATGCTGTAGTAATGGCTATATACTTAATGTTATCAATGGGGAACGGATTTCTAGGTGCTAAAACGAGAGATTCAGTCAAATTTAGGACTTCTAGGACTTGATACAGATTTAACAATTAATAATTTTAATAGTAAATATTCCATTTTAGGTGGAATTTATGTACAAAGAATTGGTGCTGACATTGGGTTCTACTGAACTGAGACTTAAATTCTGTCAGTGAAAGAACCTGATTGCTGATTGGTCAGTTCCAATTCTCATAATGAGGATACATTGACGCAAAAAGTAATTTGTAAGTACTTGCCTAACTTGAAAAACAAAACAGTAGTCCAACAACAAAAATTCAGGCTAAACAATAAATGCTCAAATAATCAAGCGGAACAGATAGCAATCCTACAAGCTCTAAAGATAATAACGGAAATGGACATACCAAATATTGAACGAACAGTGGCAATTTACACAGACAGCAAAGTCACAATAGATTTACTGAGGAACAACGACAAACATGGATACATAATAGAGCAAATTAGGCAAAATCTTAAAATCCTCTTTAGTCAGCATTGGAAGATTAACTTTAAATTGATAAAAGCACATGTTGGCATCCATGGAAATGAAATAGCTGATAAATTAGCTAAGCAAGCAACAGAAGAAGATGACATACCAGTAATCTACAATAAAATACCTAAGAGTACGATAATAGACGCAGAGAAAAAGAAAAGCACTGAAAAATGGCAAAGGATGTGGTCAAACACAACAAAAGGAGCACTAACGAAGATATTTTTTCCTTCAGTGACGGATAGGATGAAAATCAACATACCAGCTAAACCAAACCTTGCATCAATACTAACTGGTCACGGGAAACTCAGATCTTATTACTATAGATTCAGAATTTCGGAAAACCCAGGATGTCCTTGCGGAGCAGCTGACCAAACAGTCGATCATCTTCTGTGGGATTGCCAAATCTTGAACCAACAGCGCAGTGTCTTCAAGGAAGCAACAAGGAGTGGAAGAAATTGGCCAATAAATTACAGGGACATCATAAAACAGGATTTGAGGTCATTTGTGCACTATATTAAAGCTATAAACTTTGAACAATTGTAAATAAATGTCTCAGTTTCGTAACATGCGTAAACACACTCAATTAGCAATATATTATAAACACTATAGTTATAATTACTAAAAGTGTATATATGTAAATAGTGTAAATAGAATTAGTTTCAATAAGTGAAAGAGAATGATAGTGAAGATATTAGTTTCATTAAGTGAAAGAGAGTGATAGTGAAGATCCAATTACCAAAAGTGTACATATATAAACAGCGTAAATAGAACAAGTATAATTAACTCAAAAATAGTGATAGTGATAGAGAACATTCAACAGTGAATAACATACAATAATACAACACAATAATGAATATCAACAAAACCACGAAACAGTGAAGCAAAAGACAACGGGACACCTATGAACACAAAATTGATAAATAAGTTCCAATAAACCATGTAATATGACTACGCGTCATGGGGCATGGTGATAATTAAACCGGAAAGAAAAAAAAAACAACCTACCACTCCTTTTATGATAGGATGGACTTTTCCAAACGAACTTCGTTCCAGGAAACTAGGAAAAATATTCTTTCCTCTGCTTCTAAGACCAATACGAACGAACTTGCCAGAACAATGTTTGTCTATAAGAATTTTTTTACATATTAAAAAGCATTTTTGTAGTTTTTTGAGCATTTTTGCATTTTTAGTGGCGATATTTTTATTTTAAATATACGCAAAAAATACTGAAAAGACGCTTTTCAGTCACAAACATATTTTTAGACATTTATAGTAGTTTGTGGCTCATTTAGGCGTTTTAGGTCCTACAGAATTTTAACAAGGGGATCCTGTATACATGAAACGTAGAGATATCTGAATAACATACGTCTAAGACGTAGCAAACAAAATAGGTATGGAACCAGAAATCGGTTCCCTAGTTATCAGAATACAGACCTATTGGCCAGAACTGTGCATTGGTGCTGGTAATGATGGTGATGTACATGCATGCTCTTTTTGTTTCATGCAGAAAGCATTTACAAGATTCCTGGTGATGACACGAAGTTCTACGGTGTGTTTACAACATCAATGAATGGTCTCATGGGGTCTGCTATATGCTCCTTCACCATAGAAGATATTCAAGAAGCTTTCAAGGGGAAGTTCAAAGAGCAGGCAACCAGCAGTTCAGCTTGGCTTCCAGTGTTAAGTAACCGTGTACCAGAACCACGGCCAGGAGACTGTGTCAATGATACCGAGACTCTGCCAGGTAGGATTGTGAATGACGACTCACTGTTATTCATCAATAGTACCAGTATAAAGTTGCTAAAACCGTTAAAACGAGTATTAGGTACCGGTATGTAATTTGTTATGTTGCATCTTGTAGGGTAAATTTGCGTATTTCCGTGATACCCCTAATCCCGTGATACTTTTTTAAAATTGAATATCAGTCAAAGCTTTGCGATTCGACCATAGCACCAGACAGCTTTCTCGAAAGATTCCATCATACACCTACTTTTGAGACCTCGGTGAACTTCCTAGCAAGATACCCAATCCCGTGACATTTAGTGAAAAAAACTTATCATGAAATTAGGAGTATCACGGAATTTTTTTTTATTATCCAATTTAATAAACCCTATTTCACCCTGAGGTATATTAGGGTTATAGTTGGCATCAAAATACATATTTTATAACCAATAAACAATAGTAAAGTGATAACATAAAATAGTGGTCACAGTTACAATTCACATGAATTATGTAGAAGCATGCACATTAGTGAAAGAATGGCTCCAGTTAAAGATTAATGAGATGTTTGAGGAATAATCAATATAAAATGTATACAAGAATGTCTAACCGTTTCAGAGTAAATCACGATCTTAAAAAATAACCAATAGTAAGCTTAGATTAATAAAACAAAGTTTCACTTTCACTTTCAAATGAATACTTAATTCATGAACAATGAAACAGTTAAGAGCAATAAAGAGATATTACAAGCAAGATTTACGGTTACAAGTTACATACGTGATTCAGGAACAACTACAATAATTAAAATATAACACAAGTAATGACTTACAACTAACGAATACCGAAATTCTTGAAGGGCAATATATAATGGTAGGGGCAATACAAAAGATTTAAAAACAAATGTAAACAGCAGAGTAAAGGAATAGTAGAAAAAATGACTTAAGATTACAAATTAAACACATTCTTTTTAAAGCAATAGGTAACAACAAAGAGATGCTAATAACAATACACTGACTGACGGAATTAGGCAACTTTACCGTACAGAGTTTAGACTTATAGACATAGCCTATATTATTTAATTTGAAATAAAGAGTTTAAACTCTTAAGTAGCCTGTATATAATTTAATTTCAAAGATAAATTCCATATCCTAGAAAATCAGTCTGAGGAGTAAGCTGAAAAGAGCATTTGAACGGAAATATTAATCGTGAATAAAAATTGTCTTATATTATTCTGAAGTCCTGATTGAAATTTTATTCAGCAACACAAAAAATAGCTTGTCAGTTATATATTTAATACAGAGTGAGTCAGCCAGGGCTAGACCGGCGTCAGTGGAAAGCCATGTGCATTGTAACTGCTGCGCCAACACAATGATCAGACCTCTTGCTCGCGTACGTTTAGTGTTTAGTTACGTTCACACAGTGAGGGTGCAGCTGTATACCGTACATTTAGAGTACAGTAGTGTGTCCATTATGAAATATAGCCTTGACCAACGAGTGTTTATTTACGACAACTTTGTGAAATACGAATCTTGAAGAACAGTTGTAACAAACTTCCGTCAGTCATTCCCTGATTCGCCAGAGTCTTTAAAGCAATGATTTACAAATTAGTGAAGAAATTTCGTACAACTGGATTAGCATTGGATAAGAAACGAACATGTGTGAAGCGTGTTCTCATTGAGGAGATGTTAGATGAAATTGGCCACCAACTAGAGAGAGATCTTATGACATCATCCCGCCCAGGTAGGGGTATCACAGTCTTCAGTGATAAGAGGTACGAAACAATTAAAATTAAAACCTTACAAAATTCGTGTAGTTCAGAGGTTAACAGAACCTGATTATCAGAGCAGACTTAGGTTTTGCATGTGGTTCCAACAGTCAGTGTATGATGGACTACTTGACCCCACCTTAATTTTTTATAGTGACGAAGCATGGTTCCACGTTAGTGGTTATGTGAACACTCAAAACAGTCGTTACTGGGACAGTGAAAATGCACCCCGTTTTCACGAACAACCACTACATGACAAAAAGAAAATAGGGGTATGGTGTGTGCAATGAACAGACAAAGAATGGTTGAGTGGAAGAGAAGGCCTTATGGTCTTAACTCTGCCAGGCAAAATAAAACTACTACTACTACTACTACTACTACTACTACCACTAAACTACTACTTCTACTGCTACTACTACTACTACTGCTACTACTACTGCTACTACCACTGCTACTACTACTGCTACTACTTCTACTACTACTACTACTACTACTACTACTACTGCTGCTGCTACTACTACTGCTACTGCTACTTCTACTACTACTACTACTACTGCTACTGCTACTACTACTACTTCTACTCCTACTACTGCTACTACTACTACTACTACTACTACTACTACTACTACTACTACTACTACTACTACTTCTCATGAACACACCATAACGAAAAATATTTTACAAACTTTTGGGTTCTTGTTGTTAGGAGTATTGTTTCTGTACAGTGGGGATTTATGAAGTGTTCATTATGTTTTAATGTATTTAAATAAAGTTAAATAAATTCTCACACAGAATATACAAGAGTAAATAATGTAAATGCATACCAGTACTTTAAGTTAAAATGTTTTATATTCAATAATGAACTTTCTTGAATAGTATGACATGTTTCAATTCCAATTAAGAAAGATGCAAGCATCTTAAATATCATATTATATAATATTGTACGAGTATGATAGCCATTAAACTCGCGGTTCGCAGTTTAAACTCGATGAGTGTCTGAATTCTAAACATGGCTTAAAATAAAGTTGAACGGCCCGTGTCATGGACTTTTGTCACATATAAAATTCTGTCCTCCAAGTGTTCTAGACAAAATTTACTCCCATTTTCACCCACATTAAAATTCTACTTTTCTTGTCATCATTTTCGCCTACTATTATATCACTATGGGTAATTAATTCTTCCTTGCAGATTTGCCGATTCATAGATGAACTTTCATGGTACAGAACGGTGTTAGAAAATCGTACCTACTTATTTAGAAGTTTTGCTTCTGATGAATTATATGAAGAATGACATATAGATTGTATCATACGTATTTAAGAAAAGGTATTTTTTTTTTAATTTGTAGCACGTGCCAGTCATGAAATAGAAATCTACATCTGGAGACATCAAGATATGTAAAATTGTTTATGCTCGACCATGCCGAAATGTAGTAATTATACACCTGGTAGCAGCCCTTTAATGGACCTCATTAAAGTACACCTATTCATTAAAGTACAGGTTTTCCACCAATCAGAAAGCAATATGAAAGCTCACGTATAAATTATTTTTGGATATGCAATCGAAAGACAACTAGCGAAACGTCACGGAGGCTGGAAATCCAATACTGTCGCAGAAGGTTATGTTCTGTTACTATAATAATTAGCGTTAATTGTAAATAATATTCAAATAAATTCAATTTGTCATCTTGTTTTTCAATGTCTAAATCAATTTCCAGGTTATATCAAGATTAATCTTCATTTTACTCTGTAGATTATATCAAGGTCAATGACATTTGTTCCTCGGAAAAAATCAATACTTTCGCGTCTGCGCACATCTCACAATTTACGAGATATTGCACAAGGTCACTTCCGCTCCCCAGTCAGATAAGAATAATTTGAATACTTATGAATAATTTCAAGTTAGAAATATGGTCGAGCAAAAAAAGTCGTATGAAACTTGCGTATAATGGTAATTAAGACGCTCGTATGAAAATTATGAAACTCGCTTGCGCTCGTTTCATAAACCTACTCGCGTCTTAATTACTACCATTATAGGCTCGTTGCATAATGTACTATTACAGAATAGAATTAAATTATAAGTTCTCTTTTGCAGACACTGTCCTGAACTTCATAAGATCACATCCGTTGATGGATGCAGCAGTTGCCCATGAGGATGGGAAACCTGTATTCTACAAGAGAGATCTTCTGTTCACTCATCTTGTCGTTGACAAATTGAAGATTGATTTGTTTGGTACTGATCTCGAATACATAGTCTACTATGCAGGAACCAGTAAGTACAAGTTATACACCGGTATGTCACTTTGAGACGTAGTTGGATGAGTAACACTGAATCATTATTAGGAGTACTTTTGTACAATGGTTAAATGTTTTACAGTCGATGAGAATTACCATGTTCATGTGTCTGCATTTCAGATGAGGGTCGTGTGTACAAGGTGGTTCAGTGGTATGATTCAAATGGAGAATCTTCATCTACACTCCTTGACGTGTTTGATGTCACACCTGTAGAACCAATCCGTCTCATGGAAATATCAAGACAAGTAAGAATGGAAATGTTTAGCTGACAGTGCTTGCCATTATCTTCTTTATCTATATATATATATATATATATATATATATATATATATATATATATAATTTGAACTGGTAATGGAAATTATGGGAAAACGGCAGAAAAATAGTAGTTTTCAGTGAAATGTAAATTTTTCAACATAATTTTTCTATTTTCCAAAATCCATCTGTCGTCAGTTTTGAGAACTAGCTAATTGCATTTCAGAATAAAATAAAACACACCCTACAGTAAACAATATTACACGAAGGTCATGATCTGCAAGAATGCTGACATATTTAGAGCTGAAATTAAATTGGTTATTAAAAACTTAACTTACTAAAAATAATTTACAAGTTCGATTCCATGATGTGTAGTTTTCTGGGTACAGCTGCGTATTGGATATTAAAAACTACAAAACTTGAGGTGGTTTGATGACATTATTACCATTAGAAATGAAATGTTATTGTAGTTAATGCCATGATGTGACTATTTTTCATTAATTATACATATTAATGCTATATTGATGATATGAAAGTGAAACGTTTTGGGGTTATATAAGTAGATGTAGAAAATAACTTAAATTAGATTTTGATTTCTATATTTTACTGAGTGGCGGCTATATAGTATATATAGTATATGTTACTGAAAGCTATAAAACTTACGTAAGATAATAATATTATTAAAAATCAAATATTTTTATAGTTATTAATCAAGTGGGTTTGGGTCTTTTTCATATATTTAATGGCGGTGTGGTGTAGACATTTATATGCGTGGTTCTCTTCAGTATTGGCTCGAGAGAGAGTATCTTTCATTATTATGGAAGCAAATAACTTTCAAAATGTCTGGTATTCTTCGTTAAAAATAAATATGCAAATTTTTTATTTGAACATCTAATGAACTTAGTTTGCAGCATTTGCTGCACAAGCCACTAGTGTATATATAATCTGTATGGTGGAAGTGAAATAAATCAGCAGATTTTCAGAGCGAATAGATCATGTTCAAATATAACAAAAAAGTGTACTACCACATTGGTGGAAAGTTCGTAGATTTCTCAGAAAAATATCGTTTCCCCAGAAATTTAACACCTTCTTATTAGATTATTGCGAATAGGATCGTGATTTTTGTCCATGTTGATAGATAATCTAATAAAAAATTACAATAGAATTAGTGATAGGTAGTGATATGAATCTTCGAATAAAAAAATACGAATTATTCGATTATAGTAAGTTCTCGAGATTTATCTCGAATCGTGAACAAGTATTCGAATACTTTGCTCAGGTGGTAAATGCTGTGAGAAGTGAAGAATGAGAACAGAAGTTCTCGAGAACACTGATTGCTCATCAATCGTATACATTTGGCTAACTTTGCCCACAAACATGAGATAGTTGCGTGCAATAAAGACTTGGTCCAAATCGTCTCTCTCTGTCTCACCTCTCTCCTCTTTCTTTCTGTCGTTTAATTACGGAACGCAGGAAGTTGCAGATAGCTACAGCATGAGATTAGAATAATAAAAAATATAAACTCCTGTGCTTGCACAATACACTGCTGTCACTGTTATTGTTATCGCTGTCATGCTGGATGTTGGATAAGAGAACTGAGACCCTGCCAGTGAGTAATCAAATCGTTATTCGAATGATAAAAGTATTCGAGAACTTTTATTCGATTAAATTATTGGATTATTAATACTATTCGAGAACAGATTATATGATTCTTAAAATTATTCGATTATTAATACTATTCGAGAACAGATTATATGATTCTTAAAATTATTCGATTATTAATACTATTCGAGAACAGATTATATGATTCTTAAAATTATTCGATTCTTCCCATCAGTAAGTAGAATCCCTTTTTCACGAATCTCTAAGAGATTACTTTTCTTTTCCTTAAATAGGAGTTTTCTTAAAAGGGAGTTTAAGTAAAACGTGTGTTATATACCATACTTAATTATAACCATTTAATTAGGCCTACAATTATGTTGTTGTTTTCTAATGCCAGGCATTTGACAATAAAGTCATTTGACCTCTTGCACTCCAATATTTTTCAAAGATATTATCATAATCAGCCACTGAAGCACAGATTTTGAGGTGTTCCGAATCCATTTCTTGAGGCCTACAATTATTATTTATAATATATTTTATGCTCGACCATGCCGAAATGTAGTAATTATACACCTGGTAGCAGCCCTTTAATGGACCTCATTAAAGTACACCTATTCATTAAAGTTCTGGTGTTCCACCAATCATAAAATACCATTGTAGCAATATGAAAGCGCAAGTATCGATTATTCTCGGATATGCAATCGAAAGACAACTAGCGCGAGATTAGACAATATTAAACTCAGTCGAAAAAAACAACACACAAATTAACATCAATTCACCGCCATCTTCCAGCCTTTCACAAAGCATATTCCCTCAAATTCATTTCACCAATTGCCGGAAAAAATCAATATGGTCGAGCATAAAAAGTCGTATGAAAATTATGAAACTCGCTTGCGCTCGTTTCACAAACATACTCGCGTCTTAATTACTACCATTATAGGCTCGTTGCATAATGTACTATTATTATATTATTTTTTAACCCTTCAAATGGTGAGGCACGAATGTTTTTCAATGGCGTGGGTGGTTTTCGTATAAATTTAATTAAGGGAACCAAGGTCCTCTATGTTGGACAAGTGGAAGAGGTAGATGGGCAATGTCAGGTTTATGCGGAGATTTCCACACACACATCCTAAAACTGAAGACTGTATAGTAAGACAGAGAAAAGTGATATTGTTATGAAATTCACACAGCCGGAGAATTCAGGCGGAAGTCCTCACACTGTGACAATGAAACACTTTAATGTGGACTTCACTACTTTTAATGAAAAAATAATGCATGTAACCATATTAATGCTCTTTACATGATATTTTTTAGCGTTAATTAGTTCTTTAACAGATTTGGACATTGTTCAAAAGTGCCCCATATCTAGTCAAAGGTACCCCATACATGGGACAGTTTTGAACATGTTACAAGAGTTAGTTCTGACTTAGGGTCGAATTCATAGTCGTCACTTATAAAATGACGAAACACTTAAGTAATGAGCATTTCCTTAGCACTTATTTCAGATCGTATTGCAGAGACGCTACTCATTCATATGCCCTTGACATCGAAAGAAATATGGCAACATGGCTAGATGTGAGCGCTTTCGTACATTCAATTGTTTTCCAGCGCCTTCAAATTGTTAAATCGATATTATTATCGTACACAAATACAGATGTAAATATTATAGAACTAAAATTATACAAAATGTCAAGAAAGCATTTTACAGAAGAAGACAGAAGTGAGATAACAGAAATAGTTATGAAATGTAGAGATATCGTCAAAAGTAAAAAATCTGACAATTGTTCTCTCCAAAAGAAAAAATTGACATGAGACAAAATTGCAGTTGAGTTTAATGCAAACTGCGAAAATATTCCTGTCAGTAAATCGTTTTAATTTATTTTTCATTTATTTTTATGGTAAACAAAGTGAAAGTGATATAATTAAGGAAATTTTAACAGCTTATTCCTTGGGTAGGATACAAACAAAAATGCAAATAACACTTTGTTGGAACGTGAATACTTCTTGAAAAAAAAAAAATGCCACTTAAATTTACCTGAAATGCTGCTGTATCATAAAATCTCAAAGCAACCAGTGCAGTCAGGGGCGGACGCAGAATTTTTTTCGGGGAGGGATTTGAGGAGATAGTAAAAGTGGAGTAATGAGAAATAAGTTTATATATTCACAATTTGTTTCCGAGTCACAAACATTTATAAGTTAGCCTGAGTAGCGTAGCCGGTATAGCCTTCTGTGCTCGAAGTTGCGGGTTCTACCCCAACCCAGCTCGATGGCATTTAAGTGTGTTTAAATGCGACAGGCCTCATATCAGTCGATTTACTGGCATGTAAAAGAAGTCCTAGGGGAAAAAATTCCGGCACACCGGCGACGCTGATATAACCTCGGCAATTGCGAGCGTTGTTAAATAAACCATAATTTTTTAATTTTAACATTTACAATGACTGCAATACAAAAAGAATGACATTTACAGAAGAAGGCGACGAGTCTTCTTAGACATTTCATCCAGTACTTCATGAGCTTTTACTTCTACATTTTTATGTATATACATCAAGGCCAGTCCATTTAATCTGTCTGCTCCCATCGTGCTCCTCAAGTAAGTCTTCAAATACCGCAATGTTGAGAACGACCGTTCTGGTGTTGCTGTAGTTACAGGCAATGTGCAGAAAAGTTTCAGCGCCTTGTGAGTGCAGGGAAAAACAATTTCATTGCACCTGTTCTAAGATGGTATAAAATCAGTAGTTATTAGGTGAAGATTTTTCTGATGAAGGAAATTTCTTCTCCACATCTTCAATTCATTGAAGAAAGACTCTGGTGATGCATCAACATCATTGGGTTACTGATCACTACAGCCTCAACAGCAGTTTCTAAATCTTCATCTGATGCTCGCACTATGTTTTTAGGCAGCAAAGTTTGTATGGACTTTAGGATTCCCTTATGATTTAAAAACCTGTCCTTGAGCTGATTAATGAAATAGTCTAAGAAGAGAAGGAAAATTAAAAGCCTGAAATACTCTCATAACTCTCTGTCTTGAAGTAAGAAGGCTGTGTTTGTCTCCCTGCAGTTCTTGGAATTTAACACTTTAGCAAAGAGAATTTACGTGGAAAACTCTCTAATTCCTATGTACATTCACGAATTAAAATTAATATTATTTTTGTTTCTTGTTTCGTATTTTTCTCAAAATTTCGGGAGGGGATATATCCCCTTAATCCCCCCCCCTTGCATCCGCCCCTGAGTACAGTACTGTACTTTCAGCAGTGGCGAAATCTGTAAGCCTCATGGTTGTATTGTGAATTTCAATGAGAGACACCAGAATATCCACAACAGTGTTCTTGTCGAAACGGTATCTCCTCTTAAATTGTTGAATATTGTATACCTCTAAAGGGTTTTCCATATCTCTGATATATCTTTTGTTTTGCCGAAACACATTTTAATTGTCATTATAGAACTCAAATTCAACAAAATCATAATCATCATCCACTGTATACCGAATCAGCTGATTACATTGTATATGACGAAACACTTGAGTAAACTGACAAGCTACCTTATTTGAATAAGTGTTCACTTCAGTGGGATTTATGAATTGGAAATGATTATAAGCAACTGCTTAAGGGTTTCCTTACGTTAAGTGTTGACTATGAATTCGGCCCTTAATTTATGTTTGAGATATATATAATTTCCGCAAATATAAAATTTTGAGGTGTTTATTAAGCAATGTCTTATGATTCTGTGCCATTTAAAGTTAAAAAAAAATTGATAATGGATGTAAATACAAAATGTATATAGAAAAACTGTTCAGATGTGCCCCCTCTTCTTCTATAGGATCAGAAAAACAGAATTTTGAACACACTACATAATATTTATAATAATAAGTTTTTTCTCTTTTATTCCAACAGCATAAATTCCTGTATGTGGCTTCAGATTATCGTATCCGCCAGATTGATCTCGTGATGTGTAATCGTCGCTATGATAATTGCCTTCGTTGCGTTCATGACCCATATTGTGGCTGGGATAAAGATACCAATTCCTGTAAACCATTTACACCGGGGTAAGTAATTACTTTTTTATTTACTTACTTTATATAATATTACATTACCTGTTGACAAACTTTCCACAATTCAAACCATTATATTGTTTTTATTATTATTATTATTATTATTATTATTATTATTATTATTACTTTAATAGAAGCATGTGTTCCAGATCTTCATTATGATTATTACACCACAGACAAGTAGGATTATCAGAAATGTGAAATCGGTGTAGGTACAATTGAGTGACAATGTGACCTGTTCTGGCCCTTGTTAAAAATGTTTGAACATGTCTGGGCAAGTTTTTGTACATTCCCAGGTCATTTGGTTTCTTTTGTACAGACTGTAACATTTTACCTTTGTCAGAAGAGAGCCAATTGTTGATCCATAGGTTTGTAAAATGAGACTTTACTGAAGCAAAAGCAATGGATAGAGATATCACTTGAAAAGGTACTGGTTGCAAATATGTTGCCTGTTTTGCAATATTATCGACTTTCTCGTTTCCAGGTATACCACAATGACTAGGTATCCATTGAAATGTTATTTCCTTTTGGAGTTCTTTTAGTTTACTTAGTTGTTTCTCAATTGGAATAATTCTATGTGCATATAGGTTTGGTACATATTTAATTATATTAAATATAGCTACTAGCAACAGGCATCTATAATGAACACCGATCAAAATACCCCTCATTTCTCGTGAAAAATAACAACTGAATAGACTACAGTGGACTATAGTGGACTTTATGTTGTCAGCAAACAGCTGGATACATTAAGAAGATTGATTTTTTTTTTTAATTTTATTTTTTACTTTTTTTAAGGATATTGCAAGTCATATAATGAACATGAGTTCTTCATCTTTCCCTACTTTTTTCCTTCTTTTTATTCTTATAATTCTGTGGCTCATTACTGCAATTTAAGTGTCAGGTAATGAAACCAAATTTTCTTTTCAACATTTTGAAGGTATTCCTTGCAGAGCGAATTTTCTTAACAATTTTTTCTAGCCTCTTATTTGAATCCTATAGATTCAAAATCCCCTATGTCCACTTTCACAAATTGAAGGATTTTGACAGTAAGTGTTGGCAAATAGAGGGAATTTTCAACCGAACAGTGACTTTTAACAAACCTTTTGCTTTAAATTTAGTGGCATTTTGAATTTAAAATATATTAATCATTAGAATTCATTCTTAACAAGCAATAGTGGGTATAACTCAATTATGAACAAAATGGTCTTTAGGGGGTTTTGAATCTAGAGGATTCATTTGTCATTCTGTTTCATCGGCATTTCCCCCCCCCCCCACATTCTACTTAGTTTTACATGGTGTTCTACCATCAGCTTCTTTAAAAATCTTTATCTCAGATTTTTCAAGAAGTAGTATTGCTTTAGTTATGTTTTCTAATTATAATTAGTTTTTATTTCTACATTAGAATGATGGAAAGTGCCGAGTTTTGCTTCATAATTTCTGATATGATATATGATATGATATAAATTCTAGAATTGGATTAAAAATCATATACTAAATAATTCAATACAAGCAACATTTATGGTATTTGTCACAAGTGTTTTGTCACTTTCTGTGCATGCATCTGTCTTATTTCATTACCATTAAGCAGCATTATGATTGTTCACAGCTGTGGTATTGGCTTCTGTCAAGTGGCTCACAAGAAAATTGTATTGTAAAGAATCTCTTGAATAAACATTCATCATTGTCATTAATAACTGTCATTACATTGAATATTAATATGTTGTTGTTGTTTTCTAATGCCAGGCATTTGACAATAAAGTCATTTGACCTCTTGCACTCCATTATTTTTCAAAGATATTATCATGACTAGCCGCTGAAGCACAGATTTTGAGGTGTTCTGAATCCATTTCTTGGTTTGAGTTGCACAATGGGCAGTTAGGGGACTGATATATTCCAATTCTATGCAGGTGTTTGGCCAAACAATCATGGCCTGTTGCCAATCTAAATGCAGCTACAGACGATTTTCGTGGTAAATCGGGAATTAACTGTGGATTTTGATGCAGAGAGTTCCATTTATAGTACATAGATTTATTTAAACACGTTCTACACGAAGTATCATTTAGAATTCCCTAGATCAAAACATACCACCGCCTCCTATGATTTTGTCTTCCATTTTCTCTCACAAGATTATGCACTGTAAGGTTGGATAAAACGTTGACACCTTGATAATTTTCTGCTTTTATCGAGCAGAATTAATGAATATACAAAAAAACATAAATATTCGCTATTGTGTTATAAACCAAGGAAAACCCATTCCAATCATATACTTACTTACTGGCTTTTAAGGAACCCGGAGATTCATTGCCACCCTCACTTAAGTCCGCCATGATCCCTATCCTGAGCAAGATTAATCCAGTCTCTACCATCATAACCCACCTCCCTCAAATCCATTTTAATATTATCTTCCCATCTACGTCTCGGCCTCCCCAAAGGTCTTTTTCCCGCCGGCCTCCCAACTAACACTCTATATATGCATTTCTGGATTCACCCATACGTGCTACATGTCCTGCCCATCTCAAACGTCTGGATTTAATGTTCCTAATTATGTCAGGTGAAGAATACAATATGCATGCAGCTCTGCGTTGTGTAACTTTCTCCATTCTCCTGTCATTACAAAATAAATTCTCGCTCATTCTGACTTCCAGAACCAACATGAAACGTAGCTACCTTCAGTAGGTGCTAGCTGAGTCCAACTGTCTTTGTTGTCTTATGCTTACCGTACCTTATTATTATTTCAGGCCTTGATTTTATTCAGCATGCAAGCATAATGCACATAAGGGGAACTTATAGGCTTAAATGCTGCTTAACAATAAGGAAATAAAACAGGCGCACTTTATTTGGCGTTATCTTATTCTTATTATTATTATCCCGAGTTCCTTAAGTCAATTCCATCAAATTGTAGATGTATTATGTTCTGGATTGTATTGTATTTATTAACATTCCATGGTATTCATACATGCTTACAGCGAGAATATGGAACAAGTCAAAAAACTTAATACTATTATAAAATCTTAATTTATAGTCACAGTCTAGATGAAATATATATAGACGAGATTTACAATATAGTCTACTAGTACAACACAAAGTTTTAGTATCAATTTCATGAAGTGTTATTGAATGTCATGAATTCACCTACAGAATAGAAGGCGTGAGAAATTAGGTACTTCATTAATTTGGCCCTAAATAATTTTATGTTTTGAGTTTCATTTTTTATATCGATAGGGAGGCTATTAAAAATTTTTACTGCCATATAACGCACTCCTTTTTGATAGCACGATAGACTTGCCGGTGGAGTATGAAAGTCATTTTTTTGACGTGTATTTATGCTATGAACTGTTGAATTAGTTACAAAGTTTTCACGATTACATACGAGGAAGATTATTAATGAAAAGATATACTGACAAGCCATGGGCATTATTTGTAGTTTTTTGAAAATAACCCTACACGATTCCCTAGATTTGGCTCCTACTATTATTCTAATTTTCTGTAATAGAAATATACTGTTGCTGTCTGTGGAATTTCCCCAGAATATTATTCCAAAACTTATTACCGAGTGGAAGTTGTTGTTGTTGTTGTTTTCTAATGCCAGCCGTTTGACAATAAAGTCATTTGACCTCTTGCACTCCAATATTTTTCAAAGATATTATCATGACTAGCCACTGAAGCACAGATTTTGAGGTGTTCCGAATCCATTTCTTGGTTTGAGTTGCACAATGGGCAGTTAGGGGACTGATATATTCCAATTCTATGCAGGTGTTTGGCCAAACAATCGTGGCCTGTTGCCAATCTAAATGCAGCTACAAACGATTTTCGTGGTAAATCGGGAATTGACTGTGGATTTTGATGCAGAGAGTTCCATTTTTTCCCTTGGGATTGAGTTATCAAATTTTGTTTGTTGAAGTGTAAGTATGTAGATTTAATAAATCTCTTCACAGAGTAATACGTAGATTTAGTAACAGGTCTGTAAGTAGCAGTGCTGCCCTTCTTTGCTAAAGCATCCGCATTCTCGTTTCCCAGGATTCCACAATGGGATGATATCCATTGGAATACAATTATTTTATTGAGTGATAATAATTGAGAGAGCATTTTAGTTATTTCTGCTGTTTGAGATGAAGGTGTGTGTTTAGAGACGATTGATAGAATAGCTGCTTTGGAGTCTGACAATATAACTGCATTCCTAAATTTATTGATGTGGCATAGAAGATTCCTGAGACATTCACTTATTGCAATGATTTCACCATCAAAACTTGTTGTTCCATATCCAAGAGATCTATAAAGTGAGAAGAGACAGCGAGTGGAAGTATGCAAAGTATATTGTTTTTAAGGTATTGATATTTACTATATTTTGCATAGATCTAATAGCAAAACAAGCTGAATTTAGTTTGGGGGTAATTTCTTTAATATGATTTTTCCAATTTAACACATTATCGATTTTTAAGCCAAGAAATTTGGTTTTTGTTGTTTCTAATAGGTATCTATTATTAATTATTGCGTTAGAAATTTGCGAGGTTGGTTTTGCAGATTGCTGCAAGACGTCTCCAACAGTATCTAACTCTAACTGTCATAGGAATGTGTCTATGTCAGTGGCGGCTCCTGCATATTTCTTGAGAGGAGGAAAGAAGTTAACAGCGCAAAATGACACCTTCTTGAGAGAAACATGTTAAAAATTAGCCTACATGCATACATGTAAGACCAGATAGTGTTAGGGTTGGCCTTCCTTTTTGTATAGCAATAATCTGTTCTTGTAAACTGAATTTTCTAAACTGTCCAAAATGTAATGTGTTTTCACTTCCATTCATTGTTGAATAATTGCACAAATTAACAATTACAAGGAAATTCACAACCTCACAGCATTTTTCGCTCACACTACAGCATCACACGTGTTGGAAGAGACTAGCTACTAACTCGTAACCGGAACCGTTTTACTGAATTGGGAATGGGAAATAATCTGTTAGGAAAACGAGAACATTGCACCCACCCACGTGGTCTGTGTTGTCACATGTACATTTTACAAGTTACGTATCACATGCTTTTGAGGAATGTCAGTTCTTGTAAAGTCATACTACCGTTATTGTTCAAAGCTGCCGGTGGCCGATTATTTTTTCTTACGTTAAAAAAAATGTAGTTTGGAGTACTTTGAATTTCAAATATATTTGTACAAAACTGACAACTTGGCTGTTGTTCTGTCTAGTAGACAATGAATGGAAGTGAATTTCAGGGGCGAAAAAGCTCTGCGATACTAACGTAGAACTTCTTCCTCTTTATTTTATATAAATCAAACTTCAACTTTCAGATATCCTCGAAAGTTTCAAACCATGAATAGTAGCTTATATAAAGTGGAATGAATAATATTGTTTGCGTTAAAACTGTTTTTATTGTGCCTCCTCCTAGATGTGTTATAGTCTAGTTGAATACAGCATCGTTAGATGGCAGCGGTAGCGAGCTTTGCTGCACGACCAGGCGGTTTCTATTTCCCGTCCATGCGCTGATTCAGAGGAGGATCTCCTCTCTATCCGTTCATTTACTCGCTTTAAAACTCTGCTTCTTTTCTGGCCGCTAGTGCGCTGTTGTCTATGCGTGTTAACTGCAGTAAAGGAGGAATGGATTGACTTTCCTCCACACAAACAATCTCGCATCTTTGTCACAGTTTTCTAGCAGCACATGAGTGCGCGTCGTTTAAAACTCGATCAACCGGGGTTTTCTTATAGCTGTGAACTTAAAAATTGTCGAATCTTCCTTGAATTTCAAGGCATATATTTCATTTGGTATTTACTTTCAAAAGAAGAAAAACGTGAGGAGGACGTTCCTCCCTTCCCTCCCTCGAGGAGCCGCCACTGGTCTATGTATACCGTGAATTCCACAGTCACTCTTCAGATAAAGAGCTGACATTCTAGCAGTTCAGCTGGCAAGTGACCTTTATGAAAATGTGTTACCTATGTCTTTCATTCTTTTGCAAGAGAGCATGAGTTGCTCTTAAAGTATTGCAAATGCATTCCAAAATTGTAAACATTCAACAAGATAACATGGAAATACGTTTGTTGTTGCAGACACTCTTGTATTGACATTTTATTTCAAACCAGTCTGTAATTTCTGAATCTTAATTTTGATTTTGCAGATTGCTGCAAGACGTCTCCAACAGTACGAGAGGGGTATGTGACAGCAGTGTGGTGAAGAAGAAGATGGTAGTAACGTGGGGACAAAGCATTCATTTGGGTTGTTTCCTCAAGATGCCTGAAGTGTTGAGCACCCAGACGGTGACATGGCTGCATTATAATAAAGAGAAGGGGCCTTATCAGATTGTATACAGGTTAGATACATTTTCTTATTTCAGCATTAGAAGCTTAATGTTCTCATCACTCGAACAGAAGCACAATCATAATAAATAGCACAAATGGACTTACTTACTTACTTACAAATGGCTTTTAAGGAACCCGAAGGTTCATTGCCACCCTCACATAAGCCCGCCATCGGTCCCTATCCTGAGCAAGATTAATCCAGTCTCTATCATCATATCCCACCTCCCTCAAATCCATTTTAATATTATCCTCCCATCTACGTCTCGGCCTCCCTAATGGTCTTTTTCCCTCCAGTCTCCCAACTAACACTCTATATGCATTTCTGGATTCGCCCATACGTGCTACATGCCCTGCCCATCTCAAACGTCTGGATTTAATGTTCCTAATTATGTCAGGTGAAGAATACAATGCGTGCAGTTCTACGTTGTGTAACTTTCTCCATTCTCCTGTAAATTCATCCCGCTTAGCCCCAAATATTTTCCTAAGCACCTTATTCTCAAACACCCTTAACCTATGTTCCTCTCTCAGAGTGAGAGTCCAAGTTTCACAACCATACAGAAGAACCGGTAATATAATTGTTTTATAAATTCTAACTTTCAGATTTTTGGACAGCAGACTGGATGATAAGAGCTTCTCAACTGAATAATAACACACATTTCCCATATTTATCCTGTGTTTAATTTCCTCCCGAGAGTCATTTATATTTGTTACTGTTGCTCCAAGATATTTGAATTTTTCCACCTCTTCGAAGGATAAATCTTCAATTTTTATATTTCCATTTCGTACACTATTCTGGTCACGAGACATAATCATATACTTTGTCTTTTCAGGATTTACTTCCAAACCGATCGCTTTACTTGCTTCAAGTAAAATTTCCGTGTTTTCCCTAATCGTTTGTGTATTTTTTCCTAACATATTCACGTCATCCGCATAGACAAGAAGCTGATGTAACCCGTTCAATTCCAAACCCTGCCTGTTATCCTGAACTTTCCTAATTGCATATTCTAAAGCGAAGTTAAAAGTAAAGGTGATAGTGCATCTCCCTGCTTTAGCCCACAGAGAATTTTAAATGCATCAGATAGAAACTGACCTATACGGACTCTGCTGTATGTTTCACTGAGACACATTTTAATTAATCGAACTAGTTTCTTGGGAATACCAAATTCAATAAGAATATCATATACTACTTCCCCCTTAACCGAGTCATATGCCTTTTTGAAGTCTATGAATAACTGATGTACTGTACCCTTATACTTCCATTTTTTCTCCATTATCTGTTGAATACAAAAAATCTGATCAATAGTCGATCTATTACGCTGAAAACCGCACTGATGATCCCCAATAATTTCATCTACGTACGGAGTTAATCTTCTCAAAAGGATATAGCACAAATGGACAGGGCAAAAAAAAAATGAAACTTAAAAAGTACCGTCGCGAGGGGTGACTTTGTGCCATTCGCGAAAAACATATGGAAGTATTCTTTAAGACCGTGACAAGGTTTTAAAGTCTACTTCCTTACGTTTAGTAGTCTTTAAAACCTTGTGACGGTTTTAATGACTACTTCCTTACGTTTTTTTATGAAATGCACGAATGGCACAAAGTCACCCCGCTTGACGGTATGCTTTCTACATTTCCAATGTCTCTCAGAATCAAGTGACTCTTGGAAAAAGAACACTTGTGCATATGTTGATGTTGAGAAAGAAAAATCAGCCTGGCTAATCTTGCCACATAATCGCACTCACTTGGTTTGAAACTATTCTTTCTCCTACACTCAGCCATTCCACTGCTTCAGAGATCCAGCATTGAGTGCACACTTTTTCTGTGTGACTTACTTGTGGTTTGTTGTTAACAAACAGTAACTGGATCTTTGTCGTTTTGTCATCCCACTTGAGGTATATGGATATGAAAGGGAATAATTTATCCAAGGTCTGGTAGAATTTCTGGGTAGCTCAATCGGTAGAGCATACAGCCAGAGATCCTGGATTCGATACCGGGCCTTGGAACATTTTTTCCCTTGTCAGCTTCACAGGAAGCTAATCCTGAAAAGTTTCAATCAGATTTGTATAATACATGTCATTGTTCGTTAACAGAAAACCACAATTTAAGTCACACAAAAAAAAAAGTGTGAACTCCATGCTGGGTCTTTGATGTCTTGTCAACCCACTTGAGGTATATGGATATAAAGGAAATAATTGAGCCTGGATCTGGTAGGGCTCCAGGGTAGCTCTGTCATTAGAGTGTTGGCGCGCTCAGCAAAAGGTCCCGAGTTCGATACCCGCTCCAGAACAATTTTTCCCTTAAAATTATTCTTCTGAATGTTATTGTGTTGTATACCTGGCTTCCTATCTGGTATTCTGATGATAAATTTCCGATCTGGATAGCTCAGAAGCACTGTAGCTGTTGGTCAGATTGTTAAGATGATATCTTCAAAAGTGTGAATGAGTGTCTATTAAAAATGCTGTTGTGTATATATAATGTGAATGTGTGAAAATGTAATGATAGCCTGTTACTTAAACCGTGTAATTTATAAATGAAATGAGATGTGTTGTTTTTTGGAACTACAAAAAATTTGTTTTATGTTCAATGTACAAAAAAAATATGTATTATATTTTGATGCATAGCAAATTACTTACTTACTTACTTACTGGCTTTTAAGGAACCCGTAGGTTCATTGCCGCCCTCACACAAGCCCGCCATTGGTCCCTATCCTGAGCAAAATTAATCCAGTCTCTACCATCATATTCTACCTCCCTCAAATCCATAGCAAATTACTTACTTTATGTATGTCTTTTGTTGAAAACTATAAACAGGAATATCATTGGCACATGATAAAAAATTGAATTATTGCGAAACACCTAAAACATGTAATAAGAGAGTGTTGTTTTCTTCATGACACTGATTTGCTTTTATCATCCCAGGCCTGACAAGTACATAGAAACATCTGAGCATGGACTGGTAATCATTGCTGTGAACGAGGCTGATTCTGGACGCTATGACTGTTGGATGGGAGGGTCTCTGCTGTGCAGCTACAACATCACTGTTGATGCACACCGCTGCGCCCCACCGGGCAAATCTCATGACTACCAGAAAATCTACTCTGATTGGTGTCACGAATTTGAGAAATATAAGATGGCAATGAAGACCTGGGAGAGGAAACAGGCTGTAAGTAGTACATACCAAGCAGGTGCAGAATCTAGTTGTGTGTTCGTTGTAAATTTGTCACCGAAGAAGTACTTTTATTTTGCTACCCAGAGCACAGTGGAACTTCACATAGAGAGAGCATTCTGCTTTAGTAAATGCGTGAAAAGTATTTCGTTTCCATAATTCGGTTGTACTTCTTCATAAGATGTGTGTAGCTCTATTTTTAACTCTCTATCTGTGAAGTATGGGAAGTGAAAATGGGTTTCGAAGCTGACTTGCGGTAATAAATGATGTCCAGGTGCTACAGCACTGTTTGTCAGTGCTTAAAGTGGGCTGGTAGGAGCCAGGAATGCATACAAAACCTGGGGAACAAGCTGGTATGGCATATCATTAATGAGACTCATAAAATGTGAATTTAATTACCTTTATATTTTCACTTAAATAGCATCTTTACACTGAACTACGAACAGAACGTATACAGAAGAAAGAGATTGTTATTTAACACAATACATGATAAAAAAAATAATAATATTAAACTGGCCCCCATTGAGGGTAGCCCTTACGGACTCAGTATATCCTCAAAAAAAATTATTATACATATATAAACATAGATATTAAATTTTAAAGAAGGGAAACAAAGAAAAGGGCGTGAAAAATTATAATTGCTATTAATGTGGCACCATGTGATTAATTAGAATTTGGCAGGATTTTTTTAACACAATTATCACAATGTCATCCCTCAGAGATGTTGGCAGAGCAAACTGCCGTCGAAATTCTTCGAAAAAAGCTGGTATGGTCCCTCGAGCACCTATGAGCAAGCCAAATACCTCAACGTAAATTAATTCAGCTTGAAATAGTTGACTGTAGGCTCATAGATCCACTTCTTCTCAAAGTGGACCTCGGCTGACTGATGACATTCTACTTCAAAACGTATCGTGGGGTCCGCAATGATGCCCTGTTTAGTGTCAGCATTGTACGCTAAAATATCTACTCATCTCGTTGACCCATTTTCAGCTAGACAGGAGATTTCTTTTTCTACTATCCACCCTTATTTCTTAATGCGGCAGCAATTTTGGATCTTACAAGATGATGTCTAGAGTTCCTCAAGAGCAATCCCTGTTCACAAAATCCCAAGACGTGTGCTAAAGTTTCAATCTCTGGGTAGATAATTTAGAAAAAAAAACAGATTGGAATTTTTGTTTTAGGCGCAATACAGTTTGGGTATGATAGTTTCGGACAAACATTTAGAATTAGAACTATTTATTAGGGTGAAGTTAAGGCTATCAGACCTTCTCTTCCACTTCATCATAAATTAGCCTGAGGTACAAACAGCCATTCCAGTTGTCATGTATGTTACATTTTTACTGTTTTCAAATTCTATATATTGGAAATAAAATGACTTTGGAAACTTTTATTATTACAATCAATTTAGAAGATCAGTATCATTTTACAGAAAAAAAGTTGTCGAATAAAATCTTTTGCCTCAACAACATGGAAAACGGAAATGTAATTGTCTGTTTTCTCTTCTAGCAATGCAGCACTCGGCAGAACGACAGCAATCAAAACGCGCATCCTAACGAAATTTACCATAGAAGTCCGTTAGTCTGATAGTCGGTGAAAGAAGCTGAAGTATTTTGCTTCCGTTGGACTCTCGTTTTGTACATAGCGCTGATGAGAGCAACACGGTAAGAAGAAAAAAGGAGGAAGAGGAGAAAATAAAAACACAAGCCTGGTATGTACATTCATTCTACACCTTCACATTTTTGGCATTGACATCTCAAAAAGATGATGATCTCCAGATGGGTTGGAGATACCATCAACATACTACATTTGGTTCCAACATTACAAGGCTTGCGATGATGATAATAATATTAATAATAATGTATAAGCAACTCTGAAACAGCGTCTCTGTATTCCGAAAGTGGAGTAGATCTGTGATATTCCGACTTAGCAAGAGGTGAGAAGATCTGTAGTGAGTGTTGGGTGCGTGTGCTTGGAACTGACAATATCAACTGTGTTGAAGTTGAAGGATATTAGATTTAGGACTAATCAAGTTACAAGACATTTCTAAAAAAAACAATGTAAAGACATCTGTAGATTTAAATGAAAAATAATAAAACAGTTGAGTGCTACAGCAAACTTCATAAGTAGTGTTTTATGAAGGATGAAGCTTCCACCAACCCAGAGCAATCTATTGTTTTGTTCTCATTACAGAAGGTTTTTCATAACCTTAACATAGAGTGTACAGGAACCTCAGATATGTTGACATTTGTACTGAGTTGTATTTTTCGACATTCTACTATAGATGGAACCAATAATTTGCTCTGAAATGTTGGATTTTTCTTCCTTTATGACACAACCCAATTACTCCGAGAGACTTGTACCACAATGACCACCATGAAAGCTTTGAATTCTTACAGCAAACTTTGTAGCTGTTTGTGTACCCATAGTTTACAGCATGGTGTGAAACATTTTACCAACCAAACTGTGTGAAATACCTTTTAAATGTGAGATCGAGAAAATGTGAGTGTGATTTTTTAAAATGAATAAGGGGGAATTTTTTTTTTGTACACAGATCAGTGTTTTGAAGAAGATTGAAGTTATGTACAGTATTTGAATTGACAATTTGTGCCATTTCCCCCCTTCCTTCTCCCAACAAATGAATTCATATTGTATTATTAATACAAGTGACTTAAAAACTATTGTATGAATGAGGAAATGTGGCAAAGCAATCTTTGATGTTGGAAGTTCCAAATGACAGAAGATAGAATTTAAAAGGTGCTACTTGTTGAGGTGTCTGAGAACTGACATGAAGTTTGTTCTGTAACGACAGCAAGAGGTTTGCCAATTTAACTGTTTCACCCTTCCAAACATTAAAATGGCGACCTTGGTAATTTCACATAAGAAGATTGTAGATACATAATTAATGTAAACAAATGTGTGTCCTGCAAGATGGTTTATTGGGTATGAGATAGCTAAGAAGCGATAAGAAATTAAAATGTTTTGAATTGTGGAAGAATTAACCCTTTCAACTTCTATTCAGTAGTTTTATTTATGTTGGAAAATGTCTGCAATATCAGAAATTAGCGTTTGTTTCCACTGTGTTAGCTAGTTTTTATTGCATTTTCCAGTTACATTGTACTAATTAACTAATACAAAGTTAATTTGTTTCTAATACACTAAAGCTTTTTGTTGCTGATTTATTTCCGAATGTCATTAGACTTGTAACTTAAACCATTCACTTTCTGACTTTACTTATAAAGCTGTTAGATCTTTCCCATATCTGGCTAAACATGTTGAGAGTTAGTCCTTGTTTATAGCTGTTGTTGATGATTGAGACATTATCCGATCATAGCTGAGGCATTCAAGTAGAGTTGGGAGTGTTCTTCAGTTCTTGCTGATTGCTATCCAGTTTAAAGTAATGAAGTAGATGTTCTTCGTCCATGATGAAGTTTGGCTTTTTACAGAGGGTCCATATGACTGACATTTTATTAATATTCTATACCAGGCCTGCACAAGGTTTGCGCTCTCCGAGCCAGCTCACAGCTCATGAGCGGAAAGCAGATATTAGCTGTGCTCTGTATAAGGGTGGACTGGAAGAAGGGGTGATCTCGTACAAAATATACAAAAAAGGAAGTACTGAATTAAATACTATTATAGTCACAATCATGCCATGGTATGAAAGAAAAATTTCACAACCTCAAGCGGGAAATTTGGGAAATTTTTCTTTCATACCATTGCATGATTGTGACTATAATAGTATTTAATTCATTAATATGTCACATCAACGGACGTATATACGTCACCCAAACATCGTAAGATGAAGATTACAAGGAAGTACTATTACGAGTGTTCATGAAATGAATTCCCGTTCAGTGTTTGCAAAACTATCTTGGACTATTATTAATTAATAAAGAAAAATTTATTTTACAGAAGTAATAGAAATTCTATAGCTACTTAAATGTACAATATCATTTTGTTATATTTTTTATTTATCAGTAGGCCTACATCAAAATGAGGTTTTATGCTGTTGGCAGCTGAAAGGAACAGTAGCCTACTGATCGTAATGAAACATCAGTTACAGATGTTCGATGTCTGCCTTTATTAAAGTTGATTATAGAGAACAGTTGCTCACAAATATAAATGTTGAGCCAAACATAGCAATCATTTTCACAGCCAGCCTGTGTAGTCGTGGATATTATTGCTAATGTTTAGTCTTGTAAAAGGCAACCAGGCTAGTAGTATTATTCAAACGATCTTTAGCTCTTAGGTCACATTGAATATCAATAAGTTCGAGCTGTAAATCGTTAAATGTTAAATGTTATGTTCCGTCTTTTAGATTCCTCCATACTGTACTGTAGCAGTCGGTAAGCAACGTGAAACAGTTACTGAGAATAGGCCTACACACTGCACTCCACTAGATAACTGAGTGGTCGTTTCCCTCTCCTCTACCTACAGCAAGTCTATGTCATTCTGACGTATCTTCCTCTCAGTTTCGGTGAGCGGTAAACACCGCTCTCCCGCTCCAAAGGAGCGTGCGCGCTCGTTGAGCGCTGTTTGTGCAGGCCTGTTCTATACAAAGTAATGCTCAGTAAGAAAGTCGAAAGTTTCTTTGTTACATACATTTTCCAAGGTCTATATTGTAATTTTAACATTTGAATATAACAGTACCATCACTGATTCCAAATTATTCTTCTTCTTCAATGTCTTCATTGCTGCTGCCACCACCACTACCACCACCACCACCACCACCACCACCACCACCACCAACACCACCACCACCACCACCACCACCACCATCGTCATGTTTTGGGCACTGATCTGTTTTGACTACCAGGAATTGTTCCCATTTATATTTTACTCGGACATCTCAAACTTCTTTTTCCTTTGTCATTTTAGAGCGTTTATGTCATGTGTTCAACACGGTCCTTTCACTATCTTCTATAAATTTTTATCGTTTCACTGATGTGATTTTTAGTTCCTTTCTTTGTTCAGCAATGTATAATCCACAATTCTTCTTATGAACTTAATTTCTATAAATTATATTCGTTTAAGACGATCCGTCCTTAAGATGTAAAATTCGCGTCCATATAATAAAAGTGAAATCATTAATTAATGTATTTTTATTAGTGTTTCCTTCTTACAGACGTCCGTAAATTAGTGTACTATAACGTTCGTTATGAAAAATGAGTGTATTTAATTTCTCTTCCTTTATGTGAATGCCACATTTGGTACTTTGTCAACATGTCAATAATTTCATTGTTATGATAGGTATAGTTTTTAATCCTCTATATTCCAAATCATTTTCTGAAGTCAGAAAATGTTTTCAAGTGTCTAATTAGCACATATTAGTAAAATTAAATTTTTTGGTTAATTTTTATTTCACATGACATGGTTGTGACTTCCAGGTAACATTGATCGACAATGTCATGGTGGTAAAATAAATATTGACATCTAGAGGGCATAATATGAATATCAGAGAACATTTAACAATGTAGGAAATAGCAGCCATGTTTTAACTTTGAAGTCACATTGGTCAACAATGGAAAGAACATTCCCTCTCTTGTTAAAAAGGAAAACAGAATTACTGGATGTAACTCTCAAGTAGGGTTACCAGATGGAATATCTGGGACCGAGGACATCCGAGACTGAAAACTAGGACACCAAGATTTAATAATAAAAATTGTTATATTGCATAATAAAACTATTTAATATGACTAACATATTGTTCACGTGTAATAATAGTTATATATGTAAACAATCCAACTAACAATGCAGTTCTGTCCTCCAAGCCGCAACATGAAGCTGGGGTGTTTACTTTTCAGTTCATTAGTGAAGCTACATTTCCGCTTTCTTAGTAATTCTTAGTTAGTAATTCGCATATGTTCCATTGTGCCGAAATTAAGATTGTAATTATAAAAAATAAAAATAATTACCCACTTATGTTTAATATGTATCAATGTCAGCTATACTATAATGAATAAGCATTCTCAACTGCATGCCGCGTCACTTACAAAACAAAGGAACAACGTCTCACAGCGAGACTCCAGAAATCAATCAATCGCTCATTTCTATATTTTAAACTCCCGAGATTCCAGAGATCGTTGTAATAGTACATTATGCAACGAACCTATAATGATAGTAATTAAGACGCAAGTATGGATATTTATGAAACGAGCACAAGCGAGTTTCATAATATTCATATGAGCGTCTTAATTACCATTATAGGCAAGTTTCATACGACTTTTTATGCTCGACCATATTTCTAACTTGAAATTATTCAGATGTATACATTTTATTTGTATCTGACAAGATCGGAAGTGACCTTGTTTTAGGTCGTGAATTATGAGATGTGCGCAGACACGAAAGAATTGATTTTTTCCGAAGAACAGTAATGTCATTGACCTTGATGTAATCCCGTTAAACTTGATATAACCTTGATTATTGAATTCGACATTGAAAAACGAGATGACAAATTGAATTTATTTGAATATTATTTACAATTAACGCTAATTAGTATAGTAACAGAACATAACCTTCTGCGACAGTATTGGATTTCCAGCCTCCGTGACTTTTCGCTAATTCTCTTTCGATTGCATATCTGAGAATAATCGATACTTGCGGTTTTATAATGGTACAAAGCTGACTTGTCATTGGCTGAACACCTGTACTTTAATGAGTAGGTGTACTTTAATGACATGCATTAAAGGACTGCTACCAGGTGTATAATTACTACATTTCAGCATGGTCGAGCATAAGCAATGTAAACATTTTGGTCATTCAGTGATACAAACTTCTCCATCAGTAAAAAAAGAATAATTTTATCCTAGTTAAGATTATAATGATTCTCGGATGTGAGTGCGTTTTATAAATGCAATTTTAATAGTACCTCGACAATTTAGAAAATCCCCCAGATGCATTAAAAACTAGGATGTCTGGTAGTCCTACTCTCAAGTCACACGGGCCAATAGAGGGTTAACTGAAATTTTTGTGCCTTTCTAGTGATAGGCGAAATTTCTTTTTACGCAAATGTTTTTCGATTTATAACGAAGAGAGCCACTGTATTTGTTTTTTTTTTTTCTGTACACTGTATTTAAGAAACAGTGACAGAAATTATTCAGATTTCCGATTTTGTTACTGTTCTGGATGGTAAGACAGGGCATTTTACCTTTGGCGGTTGTGATAAAAATGATGGTGGGAAAGTACAGCATTACGAAAATTCAAATAATATCCCGAGAGAACATAATATCTGTATTAAACTTTGTAAATCATAGTCTGATATTGAGCCCACATGCACGTCTGTTTTATTTTAAAGATATTGTGTGGAAATAAAACATTTTTTTTTCTCAATATTTGTGATGAGTTCACTTGCAACTTCAGAATTCATAACAAGAGATAAAGAAGTGACTAATTGAATTTGAAAGGATTTTTTTTTTTTATTTTTTAACCATGTGATAAAACTTATTATATCGGTTTTCTGGATTTTATTTTCTAGCATTCTTGTCATCATGGTGATCCAGTACTTAGAGTGCTGGAGTTATAATCCAGTAAACCTGGGTTCGATCCCCGGTGTACCCCCGATTTATAACATGTGTTGGGCAAGATCGTAGTCCAGGTACTGGTAACACAGGGGTTTTCTCTGTGAGTTCCGGTTCTCCTATGGCATTCTAACAAAATCTCCATGATCTCATCTCATCACATGTGTAGCATAGGCCAGCCTCCTATGGTGTACCGTGGGCAACAATTCTTTCGGCAAATTGGTCTACACAACTGGCTTCATTTGGGTGAATGACGAGCAGTCAGGTACCCGCCAATAGTTTAAAAAAAGCTAGTGTCCTCTATATTTTTCTAGGGTTAAGTATGATGTTTTTCTGCCATAGTTTAACTTTTTGTTCCTTTCGCTAAAAATGTACATTTCATTGCTTGGTATCAGATTTTTACACTCCTTTTGTAACAGATATTCCCGTTTTTTCCCAAGAAGATTTTTTTAAGATGGTTTCCATTGAAAGGTTATAGTTTTCTTAAGAACTGTCAGATTTAACCGTATGTTTCTATTTAGTAATACAACCTTTTGAAAGGGTAGTTATTCTAAAGCAGGTCTGTACAAGGTTTGCACTCTCCGAGCCGGCTCACAGCTCATGAGAGGAATGCAGATATTAGCTGCGCTCTGTATAATGGTGGACTGGAAGAAGGGGTGATCTCGTACAAAATGTACACAAGGTGTTCATGAAATTAATTCCCGTTCAGTGTTTACAAAACTCTCTTGGACTATTATTAATTAATAAAGAAATATTTATTTTACAGAAATAATAGAAATTCTATAGCTACTTAAATGTACAATATCATTTTGTTATATTTTATTTATCAGTACATCAAAACGAGGTTTTATGCTGTTGGCAGCTGAAAGGAACAGTAGCCTACTGATCGTAATAAAACATCAGTTACTGATGTTCGATGCCTGCCTTTATTAAAGTTGATTATAGAAAACAGTTGCTCACAAATATAAAATAAATGTTGAGCCAAACATAGCAATCATTTTCACAGCCAGCCTGTGTAGTCTTGGATATTATTGCTAATGTTTAGTCTTATAAAAGTCAACCAGACTTGTAGTATTATTCAAACGGTCTTTAGCCCTTAGGTCAAATTGAAGATCGATAAGTTCAAGTTGTAAATCATTAAATGTTAAATGATATGTTTTATTTAATGATGCTCGGAACTGCCGCGGTTATATCAGCATTGCCCGTGTGCCGGAATTTTGAGCCTGTCGCATTTAAGCACACTTAAATGTTATGTATGGCACTGTTTTAACTGGTGTTGAAGGAATTTATTATGATAACTTTAAACTTCTTTCCAATTAAGACAAGGTCTTGGAACCTAGAATTAAATTAATTTTGAATTTCAATTAATATTTGCACATAATCGTTTAACATGGCTTCATCACAAACAGTTTCTATCGTTCGAAAGTGAGCCATATTACCTTCCTGAAACTGACGTACGAAAAGTGTAAGTTTGACTGAAATCCCGTAATTTATTCAACACATCAACAATGAGCTGGCCTTTTCCCTGAAGAGAGATATTTATAAATTGTTGAAGATTAATAAATTCTAACGTACCCTACCTCATGTAATAATGCAACTTTCAACACCTGAACCTTTTCACTGCGATCTTCACCAACAAAACCATCATATCTCTATGTGTGGACTAGTAATGACGCATTATATTATGTTTTCCTCTTTCTTTCAAACTCTTGTGGCAGATAAGTATTGACTCCAGCAGATGTGAAACAATAAACATTCTCCCGTGCAATATTGAAAGAATTTGCCTCGTGATCACTTTTTCGTCTTTTAGATTCCCCCATTATGTAGCCGTAGATAGGCAAAGTGAAATAGCTACTAATAATACACACTACACCAGATAGCTGCGTGGATTATCCTCTACCTATAGCAGGCCTACGTCATTCCGACGTAATTTTCTGGCGAGCTGTTTGATGGCTCTCCTGCTCCGAAGGAGCGGCCGCGCTCGATGAGCGCCGTTTGTGTAGGCCTGTTCTAAAGATATAATTTTTAGTGCATAATATAATACAGTAGCTTATATTTCTGTATCATAATCATTGGCATTACATCTTATTGGTGTGTTGTGTGCAAATAGTTACGATTACAGTTTCTATTCCTGTTTCTCCCCTGTTATGTTCAAAACTACATTTTTATGTACCGGTATGTGATTTCTCTGATTCTGATATGTTGCTTACACAGGGTACCTACGTAATTCCTGAGTAGGTAACGTAAAATATTCTGCATAAACATGCACATGACGGTTCCAATAAACAAAGCTGCCCTTTTTAGAATAAAGAACACAGCCAAAAGCAAACTAAGGTTAGGCCTACTACAATGAAATGCAACTATATTATCCAACTCTTATATTATCGATGAAAGGAATAACAAATAATGTTGTGCTGTTTTGGCATATTATAAGAAAGTCGTGAAAAAACCCATTTTTAACATCGTAATAATATGCTATTTTGGTACTTTAGAAATAGTATAATAATATGGCAATGTAGGTTTTATTGAAAATAATATCTGTTGACAAAATCTTTCTTGAAATGTCAGTGATGCAATATGAACTTCATGATATGACAACTACACATTTATAATGTTTTTATTCTCATCATTAAATAGTTCGGCACATAACATTATTCATTTTATTATGTTCAAATTTCAAACACGGATTTTGGAAATTATGTGTAATATATTATTTTAATAATGTAAATTTTCATTCTATAATAAGTCGGAATGAACTCTTAATAACGAGTAAGAAAATATAGAAGCAGAAAGGGTTAATTTTAGCTACATATTGTGAAACTTGGTAATATTTTCAGATGTAGAGAAGGATAGTGGTGGAGGACTTTTTCAAGGTGCTATCCTAGATTGGCTGTTAAGTCATGACTATATTGGTTTTGTGTGACGAGATATGTTGATATAGGAAAAGATTAAACTGACACTGATAGTCATACAGTATTCTTTGTGTAATATTAATAATATACAGTAATGAATAATATTGTAATTTTTTATACTGAACAACAATGTAATTTTATTATCTCAACAATAGGATTTGCTCTCCACACAGCAACACAGTATTCGTTATTGCACTCCACAGACGACAATGACAATTTACATGGATTATTGAGAACAATAATGAACTGTTAATTTTAACTAATGTTCACAAAGCACTATTTACAAATCAGAACTGTCAGTTCTCAATTCACAGTTCGTTTGCCTTGGCTAGTTCTTCTAGTGCAGTCACTCAAGTTCACAGTATCTCGAACCACAGACCTTCAGAGTCAGTCCGCTGAACTTCGAACTCAGGTCCCCCAACTGTGGTCCACTGCACTAGAACTCCGGGCTTCAGGCTCCACAGTTACGGACACAACTCAAGTCGCGCTCTGGGTTCGAAGCTGACTTCACTGCTACACAAGACTAACTCGCTTACTGTCCAAATATGCCTGTAACAACACTGGCTTACTGACTGAGTGACTGACGTTCACTTGCGTCTTCTCTTTTATAACCAAACTATAGTTTCTGGAGAGTTCGCGAAAGATTCCACTCTCGAATAATCTGGATATTTCCACTTCTCTGCCGCGGTCGCTCTTTCCCCTTTCTCCCCACAGCACATGCCCCAGGAAGCAGATGCGCGCGCAACCTGCCCGTCACGGCCGACTTGGCCCTTCCTCCGTCAGTCGTGAGATCGAACCTCACGTGACCGTCACAATATTAAACACTAATTTTTTATTTACTACAGCTGTAATGATTCAAATTTTATCATGATACATGAAGGATGATACCAGTAGGCTAGAAAGTTTTGATTCTGCAAGTAATGCTAAAAATATATATAGCCAAAATTGACGAGCAACAGACCCGAACAATATTATTGATTCCAAAATATATTACGAGTAAGTCACCCTTCCATTTTCACCCTCTACTTAATATTTTATTTAAAATATGACAATTACCACATTAAAAGAATTAAATAAGAACACGAAATTAATTTTGGTCGCAGGCAGAAAGTACACCCTCAGTAATTTGATAAACTTTGCCTAAGTTATGTATAATAATATTTTCCCTCCATCTAAAGTCATATTTAAGGCATACAAAATTTAAATTTTCGAAATTTTGTAGGTACCGGTAAGGAAATGTATTACTGTAAATAAGATTTTCTTAATTTCAAGACTGAGTTGTTACAGTGTTGCAAGATAATACAGAAGCTTCTGACTGAGTCTGTCATTGATTTGTCCAACTTTGGTATTAATGGAGAAGAATTATTGAAAAAACTAAGGCTGTATACTTGGTCTGTACCTCTAAAACCATATATTTAAATATCACTAAAATGTTTAATTCTTACAAGTGCTTCAATAAGAAGTTGTTTTTGTATTCAATTTCATAAAATTGTAGCCCTTACTATCCATCAAACGTCAAGAGAAATGTGATAGGTGTACTGACTTGAGGGCTTGAAATGGACATTTCCACGAACTGAGATGCTCTGTTAGTTTCGTGGACAAGGTGCTATTAATGACTACAACAATGGAATTAGTGACCAGTGAGATGATGCCAAGTATTATTACACAATATACAGGGTGTCTCAGGAGGAATGTAAAATACTTCAGGATAATGTAGTTTGGGCTAATCCACATTGATTTAACCTGATATACCTATGTCCGAAATGTAATGGTTGGGAAGTTATAGATGGCGAACTTACAAATGGAGAGAAGCGTTATAGATGTATTGCTACATTTTAGAACATTGTCATATGATACATTATTGAAAATGCTGCATCTTGTGTTGTTACAATAAGTTTATGTCATAATTAATTATAAACCAGTAAGAGAATAAAATAATTACATAAGACAAATGACTAAAGTTTATCCTCTTATGCATTCCATGAATTGTAAATTCATATCAGCTACCGGTACTGGTTCTTTTGCCGATTTCAGTGAAACTCTTGGTAGCTTGCCAGTTTCAGATAACATCTGCTAAACACAGGAAACATACAAAGCTAGATGGAACCCTTGGTTTGGGAAAAGTCATCTGTATTCCTCAATAGCAGCAAATACTTGTACATTGTATGTGTATGTATGTATTTATTAGCACTGCAATTTGGTATACTCCTAGTGGCAGTGATATATAATATACAATAACATTACAATAATTACAGCAATAAAATAACATAAAATTAAGTGAAACTATAAATAAATAATTGTTACAAACCTAGGACTGTGTTGTGGCCATCTTCAGAGCAGTTCAACTGCTCTGAAGATGGCCACAACACAGCGGTCGAAACATCAGCCACCAACACCAAGACAACGCGGTAGAAGCCCTGAAGCTTATCCACACAGCAAAAGTAAATTTAACTTATAAGTAAATCTATTTCTGTTAACCCAACCATTAACAACTTAAGTAATTACAAATCACCTTTAATTACATGATACAACTTAAATAATTACATTGCATCTACATTACTATTAAATCTCAGCATAATCTTTTCATCCTTCCCTTAAATGTACCGGTATTGATTTTGAGAGGACCATCCTGAAAGAATGTCACAAGTAAGCTCTTCCAATCTACTGTTGTGCGGTTTACAAAGAAAAATTTTACCACGTCTGTGCTTTGTTTTCTGCACTTAAACTCATAATCTGATCAACCCTGCGTAAGTATACTGATGTCAGTAATCTAGCATTGATGTCGGTTTATGTTTTTTGTGTTCCATTTGTGCCTTAAACAATGTGCTAAGTCTGGCTTTATGTCATCTTGATTCGAGCAATTCCTCCCAACCCATTTTATTAGTTAAATATGTATCTAGATATTTAGAAGTGTCTACTTGTGTCACTGGCGAGCCATTTAGTTGGTGTGAGACGAATTTCTTTTTTCATTGCCATCACAAACTCCATAAACAAAAAGCATTTCTGCATATTCACTATGTGAATACATGAATTAAATGTTCAGTGATCGTGTATTCAGTTGTGAGTGTTGCACTGTGTTGCAGTGCTCAGATGCTGCTGTGTGCAAGAGATCTAGCGTAACATGTTAAGTATAGTACCGGTACATGGAACCACAAGATGTTCCAGTATTTCTCCACAACCGTTAGACTTTGGACATAGGTATATCAGGTTAAATCAATGTAGGTTAATCCGAACTACATTATCCTGCAGTATTTTACATTCCTCATGAGACACTCTGTATATATATACACACACATCAAAATTAATATACAAATATCGGGAACAAGTCTTTGAAAATGTTCATCTCTTTTATCATATTTACGCAGGCAGAAACCATGAACGGTAGTCACTTCATTGAGAGGAAAAAAATATAATATTGAATATGAAATGCACACAACTTAATAATTTACTTCGACGTACATATTATTACTAGTGAAAGAAAATTATTTCTACATTTATGACCAGAACCTTTGTTTCGTAAAGTCTTTGAAATGGATATTCAGATAACAGTATAAACAATTCGACTCGCTCCCTATTTGTGACCTATGACATCTAATCATTTGCCCAATATGGAGTGATAAAGTGTTGCTGAGTCATGGTCTTTTAACTTTCTCTAACGCTGCGGTCAAACATATAAAAGGCATGTTGCAAGTATATTATAAATTAGCGAGACTTTATATGAATCTATAATAAAATAAAGCAAAATTCAGAGTGACAACGGTGTCAGCAGCATTTTAAAATTTAATTCAAACATTATTCAGGACTATAATTAATACTAAATTATAAGGATCCAGAATGGACAATGCCATTTCTTACAAGACGGAATGGAAAGATTTCTGAAATTCACGAACCGGATATTCCAGTCCACTTTTGTCCATTTCAAACCCTGACTGACTTAAAATTTAATTATTTTTCAGTTAGCGTGTAGATGAATACCATCACATATACTTTAGCCTTAGAAGCTGGCCAATAAATTTTCTTTTACATTCTATATCAGTAATGCAATTATCTTAAAATGTATGTTTTTTTTTTTTCTTTAGATATCGCAAGATTCAGAGTTTCCTCTTTAGATTATTTATTTTTATAAGAAAAGTGAACATTGTCAAGAACTTAGAACATTGTAATCGTCAGTGTTAATTTTACCTTTCTCTCAGAAATCCGATCATGGAAAGTATGGATTTTTAAATATATGGGAGAAAGTAGATCAGGATCAGCTGCTTATAATTTAGTACCGGCAGTATGTTTTGTGTTTATGTATCATAAATTACATTTTCATTACTTTCTATATCTGTTTCGACAAAACTAATATAGAACGAGTCATCTTAACAGCTAATCATCATTATTAGGTGAATGGGTTTTGAATCGCACAGTCTAACAACTGATGTGACTAACAGATATTTTCCTCGTAGTAAATGTGAGTGCCTAAGTTGTAGATGCATTAGTTTGGATGGATTGTCGTCACTAAAGGCCAGTATTAAGATTGTTATCTTTAAACTGACTGTTACTGCATCCTCCACATTTCCTCAAGAAACTGTTTTATAATAATAATTAATATTATTGAGAAAATGAGTCATGTATTACAGTGATATATTTTTAAACGAGATATAACTTTTGCAAGATCAACCAAGTTAATTTGTTACAATTACAGTGAAACCTGTGAATTTGATTACTTTTATAAGGTAAGAAACCAAAGCTTAATGAGATTGAATAATAAATACTATGTGTATGGTTAGATACCTTTTATTTTTTTAAGCACAGTCTATTCTTGTTTCATATTCCATCAGTACCAGTACTGGTATGCGTATAAAATTTCTGCTATGTTTTTGTGTACCAGTATGTTTTATGTAAATGCATTGTTGTTTTAATTTTAAAGTATGTCCTCTTTGCTTAAGCAAGAGTTTTTTTTCCCCCAGTACTGTCGATAATTATGTTATATTAATATTTATATACCAGTATTGAAAGTGTATTCACCCTCTCCCCAATGAATGATCATTTGTAAATTTCGGATACAACAAAACGAGCTTTCAAAATACTTACGAAACTTTATTAATACTGTTGAGTATCTAAGCATTGACTTGAACTGTAACTAATCTAACCTACAAATTAACTTTATATCTTCTTTACTGTGTTAATATGAGGAAATTATCTGATTGACTAATTTCGAAGGAAACTAGTCATTCAGGTAATTTCTTCATATTAACACAATAAAGGAAATATAAAGTTAATCAGTGACTATATAAGTGTTAAAAGTGTATATAGAACAATGAAGGAAAAATTATGTAACCTAACCTAAAATAACATATTATGTCATCATGCAATAAAATGCAATATATGAGATATGAGCTGTGCTTTATGAAACTTTAGTTAAAGAATGGTAGGGGCCTACAATGATTACTGACTAACTATGCTAGGCTAGGTTGTGTAATATATGTAAATATAAATTACAGTATATTTTTATGGCCATAATTGCTCGAGTTTTTAATGTTACAGATTTTGTATGGATAGTCATCAATTGTTTGTTTTATGGTTATGACATTGAATTTAGCATCAATAGCAATCATTTAGAGCATTACGTAAAAAATTAGGGTATTAATAATAATAATAATAATAATAATAATAATAATAATAATAATAATAATAATTCTCTCTTATATGTAAGAATTCCTAGTGTCAGATGTTGGAATGGATATTCAATTCAGTCAGTTGTGTGAAAATGCAAACAAACCTCTACTTCTATACCACGAACATATTAAGTAAGGTTTCTATATAATAAGCCGTAATGAGGGATACTATCTCACGCCTTGTTTTTTTGGAAAAACAATAAATTTAAGACAGCAGCTGTAATTTCCTATTGTTGATGATTTTGCAGAAAAGCATTACATTGTGTGCGTTTAATCAGCTTGTACATAAATGCTGGTACCGGTACTGGTATATATTCATTGTTTAGCATATTTATCCACTATATGACGAGTTGACTTTACATATACCGGTACAACAATGTGGTCATAAAATGAATCGCTGAAGACAAGTTTTTGAAAAGGAAAAAAACAAAATGCATATACAATAGTTTGCAGAAAATTCTTTACTTTTCGAGTAATTTTTTTGCCCCAAAATAATCCTATTAAACTGCCTTAATATTTAAAAAATACATCATGTGTGACTAAAACAACAAATATTCTTGTGTGTTCTGAAGTGTAATGGGTACTGTTTTTTATTTTTTTATTAGATAAGTGATGTTTTAGGTGAGAAAATTCATAAGTCAAATTTGCTGGATACGTAGTAGCTGAGAATGGAACACACAGCAGCACAGACTGAAGGGAGACTAATAGATTTCTTTAAATTGGATAGATAGTTTCACTGAAGTACCGTATATTTCGGGAAAAAAAAATTGACAATTTCAAAAATTCCTGTTCTCAACCAAGGCACTTTCAACAAACTGGTATATAAAAATGTTGATTTTCTTTCCCAAGAAAATGTCTCCAGTTCATGTACACTGGAACATTCTCTATTTTGTATGTGGGATTCCAGACACTATTGTGGCTTTTTTCCACACCAATTATACTGAAACTTTGTTGATGGTTCCATTAAAAAAGTAATAACTTGTAGAAGACAAACAAATATCATAGTCATATTAATGTTATAATGAAAGGAAAATGTCCACATGATCACTATTATTACCTTTATTTTCTTTTCCTTAAAATCACTATTGAGATTGATACAGTTTTATTGCCTTTCAGGGGTTCAAAATTTATCTTCCAGTAGAGCTCCATTCCTGCATGTTGATTATCTAAATTGAGAGGCTTGGGCATAAAACATGGTAACTGACATTTTATTAAAAAATAGATATGTGACATATAATATAGTATTTCATACTCTGCGTCTAATGCAGTAGTTAGTTTTCCAACACCTCAACAGATGGCAGAAGTATATAGATTTTACTTTCCTGGTAACTATACAAACTGTTACATGTATAAATGTTTACGTACCTAATAACTTCAAAACACAAACTATCACTTACCATGTTTTACTCCCGAACCCTTCTCGAAGGAATAGTCTCGCATCTATTTAATCTTGTATGAATCAAAACAGATTATATTCTGATGGTCCCAGTTGCAGAGTGAATTGAACGAAGCAGAATGTATCGTTCTATTATAGAGTGAATTTTTCCTTCTCTCGATTTTTGTCATGCAATACGATGGTCTATTTAAGTTATGTCTCCCTCTTCCTCCGTGCAAAACTGGTCTGGAACTTTCGGACTTGCAATCTGTTTGATTTGATAAAGGTTCTGATGAGAGATCACCACTTTGAGACTATTGAAAATGTCTAACAGTCTACACATCACAGCAAATGGTGCACTATGTCAGAACAGGGTTTTACTACATGGGAATTTTGTAACCCCAGAAAAAGTTGGCAAAATCAATTGTTTAGGTTGATAGTTTTCTATAAAAAATAAACAATTTCAAATTTTTTTCTTATAATGAGTATGTTGCAAAAAAACTTTTATTTTAATAAAATTGTAACATTAATAGGCTTATGACTTTTGGTATGTATGCGCTTTCACATGTACAAGGTTCCATGTCTCCAGAATATAAATTGTGATTTAAGTCAGAACCTGAAGAATCTGTAGTGAGACTACTAAGTGCAGAAAAGATAACTAACTATGCAGGTTTCACTGTATATGATAGTTTCTCCTCTTATTGAAGAGTTAATGTGCCAGTAACAACTGTTGTATTCTCCAATGAGGTAAAAAATACTTCTGAAAATATGCACATAGTTTGAAAACTCGTATTTTGATCTTGCATAAATATTTACTCTCAATTACAGTGTAATAATGTTCACATAATGTATAGGTTTCGTAAAATATGCAAAATGGTTTTAACCTAACCTTATTTCAGTATTGTATTTTGGAATGTCACTGATAAAAATGAAATAAAATTAGTGTGGATGGAGGGAATAACAAGTATAATTATGTGTACCTTCCATTTGGAACTTGCAATATGTAAACATAAATTTCAAATTTGGTGGCTTATTGTGGCACCGTTTAATAAAGGGGCTGTATTTTGCTCTTGCATTTTGACATAGCATTTATAATAACTTTAGTCACAACGCGCCATGGATTTTAAATTCAGTTTCATGAAATAATACTGTATGCAGTTTTAGATCTTTCACAATTTGTCGTAAACATAGTATTAGGCTTAGTTCCATAAGATACAATGTGAAACTTGAAATGAGAGACATGTATGCTAGTTGAAGCCTCGTTGAAGGCTTTCACTGAACATAAGTAATAAAAAGAAAGAAAGAACTTTACATCTCGTGCTTGTAATGTAACAGAGTTTTATAACCCAATGTTTCCCAAACTTTTCTAGCAGCAACTCATAGTTTATATTGATAATAATTACCGCCAGAATAGATATACAGTAATATTCGATCATTTAAAAATATTTTAAGTTAATTTCTTTGTTTTGAGATTACTTCAAGCTGCTTATGGATTTAACTCGAATTTGTTGTTTGGTTTGCAATTTCAAACACTAAACCACTTCATCATCTTTCATTGACTGGCTTCTGGTTAATTGGTGTTCATTTTATAATAATAATAATAATAATAAAGGTGCGCCTGATAAGGCATTTGAGATCTTGTATAGATCAATTCTTTGAGTGTTCATTTAGAGACTTACTGTTATTCTCGCACTTTGTTGGATGGTATCTTTCACATTTTAAATTGCACAATTCACATACACAACTTTTACACGGTTCGTGGTAACTTTTTGTCTTGTACAACTTATGGTGAAAACCATGTATCGCTAACCGGGTTATTGCATGTCTTTGAGTCTGATTTTCTTTAGTCCAGTTCCTTCTACCATAGCACCTGTGGCATAGAAATCGGGGTCTATCGTACGGTGTTTATCTTCTCTTCTCTCTAGGAGGTCTTTGTAGGGTTGTGTCGATTGCAGTAGTATTTGGAGTCTGATGTCTTCTACGTAGAAAGCTTCTCTGGCCATCTCGTACACTAGTCTTGAAGGTGTGTTTCTTCCTATTCCTAGTGTGCATTTGAGAAAGCGTGCTTTGACTTTCTCTATTCTCTCAGGTCGGTGAGGGTTAGTTTTTCCCATATGAGGGTGATTCCATATGTCACTATTGGTGTGATGACTGTCTTCAGTAGCACCATTGCTGTTTCCAGCGATAGTCTGGTCAGGTCGCTTATCTGGTGAATCGCTCTCGTGGCTGCTGCTGTTCTTTCCTGGATGTGGTAGCTGAATGAGTTGGCTGTCGATTGCAGGGTCACCCCTAGATATTTTAAGTTGTTTACTGTTGTTAACGGTGTGTCGTTGAGCGTGAGCGTGTCTGTTGCTGAGGCCCTCCCTCCTTTCCTAAATGTCATTTGGTACGTTTTGTCTTTGTTTATGTGCAGCTTGTTCTGTTTTACCCAGTTCTCTAATCCTTTCAGTGCTCCTTGGAGATCTTCCTTGTTGACGCTTCCCAGTACCATGTCGTCTGCGTATAGGACGAGAGCTGTTTCTGGCAAGTTTTCAGTTATTTGATTAACGTCAGCTGTTGCGATATTGAATAGCAGGGGACTTATGGGGTCCCCCCATAAGACTCCGTCTGTTTGCCTTATGGGGTTCGATTTTGCTACCCCGTCGTCAATTATTACTGTGTTGTATGCCATAATGTTGTGGATTGTTGCGTTGAGGAGATGCGTTTCACCTAACATGCTTCTTAATTTTGTTGTTATTATTTCCCTGTCCAGGAGGTCGAAAGCTTTCTTGAAGTCTATGAAGACTGCTTAATATTTCCCTCTAGGTTTCTTTATGGCCTCTGTTATATTCTCCAGTAAATGTTCAACTGCTTGGATCGTACTTCTCCCCGGAGTGAAGCCGAAACACTATTGGTGTTCATTTTCAATAATTATATGTTTCACATGTACATCAGCATGCATCGTTATATATAGAAAGCTATGAATTAATGAGAGTTTTGAATTCCCATGATGCATGTTCCCCTAGTTAAGCCTCCATATCAATGCCATTGTTACATCTGTTATGACGCATTTGAGCATTGAGAATAGAGTAATAGTGAGCACGGAAAAGAATTGTGCCATTATTCATCTTCAATAATAAGTTAATTTCGCAGTAATTATTAATTTCACAGCCAATGGAAACTGCGTTTAGAATTTTTCTACAAAAAATACATTATCTTCATCTAAAATTTAAGACATCATTTGGGATTAAAGGAACCAACACAGTAGCTAGCACAAGAGACAAACTAACATTGACAATTGAAATAATATATATGATATGATATGATATGATATGATATGATATGATATGATATGATATGATATATGATATGATATATGATATGATATGATATGATATGATATGATATGATATGATATGATATGATATATGATATGATATGATATGGTATGGTACGATACGATACGATACGATATGATATGATATGATATGATATGATATGATATGATATATGATATATGACATGATATGATATGATATATGATATGATATATGATATGATATGATATGATATGATATGATATGATGTGATATATGATAGGTATAATTATAATGTAGGATAGAATAGAATAGAACAGAATAGCCTAATTATTAACAATTACTTACAAGCTTTTTGACCTTGCTACAAGTATCTTTAATTCTTTTCTGTCTCTGGTAGGGTGTACCGGTACCGGTATTTAAAAAAAAAAATCCGAAATTCAATACATAAGGGCGTACAAAAGTTGCCTTTTATTCTCTACTATATGCAGTAAAAAGAAACCAGGTTTCTAATTACATATTCTACTGAGCCACAAATTTTTATTTGTTTTCATTTTTATTTCCATAAATCTTTGGTGCATGGTCAAGTCGCGCCTGTTTTTTTTTTTAATATAAGCTATTAAAAAGAAACACTTCTGTTTTCATTTGGTATTACGGACTTGTGTCTGGATGGAATACAAGCCATAATAAAATAGAATGATCAATTTGCCTAAGTCTCATTTTCTAACATTTTGTCGGTATTAACTGTTTATGTCGACTATGCCCTTAGTATCATCACTATATGGTGTACTTAACTATAGAAGTGTTACTTTGGCCCAGTGGCGGCCGATTGACTGAGGCAAGTGAGGCCGGGCCTCAGTCACTTGGCTTAACTGAAATGAAATTTTGTGTTTTTATATAATGTATTAGTTATTTAATGAAGCAGATATCACTGTAGAAACATTTGAAAACTTTGCGATGTATATAGATCTGTTTTGCAGTAAAATTTGTTCCTGAGGCCAGGATCGCTCGTGCCGGGTCTGGCTTGTGATGTATATAAACCTGTTTTGCAGTAAAATTTGTTCCTGAGGCCAGGATCGCTCTGGCTTCTGGATTTCTTGTCTTTTATCGGGTTTTGAGTTTACACTTAAAACGTTGTAGCCGAGGCACAATTTGTCTGGCCTGGTCAGGTTTCACCCCTCCCATCCATGGGCCGGCCTCAAGGGTAGAGTGGGGTGGGAATAGCAATGGTGACTTGTCTTCCTAAATAGGCCATAAATAACAAAAATTGCAGCTCTTTGGCAGGCAGATACCCACACTATTCTCTCCCCTTATGTCTCAGTTTATGACTTAAGCGAGGGTGTTGTACTATTGCACTTCTTAGTACATTAGTGAATCTGGGCCAATGTTGTTATGTATTTCGGAAAAATATAAACAGAAACAAATGCAAGAAATAATGCTGGTGTAGTTAATTCATTGTTAGAGTATCCTTTTTCGAGAAGAAATAATATTGAAAGAAAGGAATTTTTAAATAGAGAGCCTACTGAGATATACCTACGACATTGCTGACAATTTTTCTGGCAGATAATCTTAAAACGCGAGTTTCTATTGCATCCTGGTATGGGCAACATAAATGGTTAAGTGGTAATGTGGTGGAAAATAAACTTCTCTGTTGGCCTTGTTTGTTGCTGTCAAAGAAAAAATAAAAAGAAAAGAAAGAAAGGGGAATTTCAACACATAATATGGGTTGTTTCATCACACTGAAACAATCTCTGAAACTCACAGCATAACAGCGTATTTGGTAAGTGAAATTATTATTTTTCATTAATAGTCATAATAATATAATAATAATAATAATAATAATAATAATAATAATAATAATAATAATACAGTAATAATTGTATTAATAATATAATAACAATAATAACATTAATATCATAAACAAACATTTCCTATCGGAGGCACTTAAACTAGTTGCATCTGGCCTCACCGAGGATTTCGATCACCGGCCGCTACTGCTTTGGCCACTTAAGATTTTTATGCCAGTGTACTGAAACTAAGATGTGCCAATACTGCATTAATGAGGAAGATTTATATTTCTACTGTTGTTACATTCTAGAATACCAAAGAATAACATTAACGGGTTATTGAAAGTGTTGTAAGTTGTTTTCTCGTAGAGAGAAAATCGTTCTTATAGTTCTAGTACAAAAGCAAGCTGACATTGACAAAGGTAGGTAAATGCTTTTAATAGGAGTATTTTCTGTAAGTATTTATATTTTTAATATAAAATAGGCATACGGAAATTTTACTCGGCTTTTTCGTTAATAACGGTCAATATATTTGGAACTGTTTGAATCCATAGATGTTTTTGAGATAGGTTATAAGCCTAGTAATAAAGGCCCAACCTTTTACTGTCTCTCCCGCACAATAGAAACAGGACGGGGTGGTTTTCTAGTGGAGTCTGGCTAATGAGGGTACAGCTAAGACGTGGAGATCTACGCCTTGAGTCGTTGCCAACATTTTCTAGCTCTGAGTTTTAAAAATCTCTCTTGAAGAAGAGAAAAGAAACAATGTCTGACACTCCATTCTTAAGGTTACGTGTCTGCTCTCTCATTCATTTTACGGTAGGTCATAGGCCTAATTGGCATTTTAGGATAACATTGCTATGATAAGATGAAGGAGTCGTTTAGTTATTCGTTGACACAAATTGGTATCCCTAGTATCCCATAAAGTGAAAGTTTTTCAAACTTCCGTCAGGGAAGGGAAAACAACACAACGGAAATTCTAAAGCGCGAATTAGTTTTGGTTTGTCCTTCGTAATACGAGTATCGGTATGCGGTTGTGAACTTGTGATTGTGAGAACCTTTTGCGAGTGTTTATTTGAGAACAATGAATTGTGGGTAATATATCGAAAGAGAGAAGGCTGATTTCGTCTACAAGCAAATGAATTAAGGTAAGTCAAGTGCCCGTTATGTACATTATAACAACTTATTGTTAAAAATTCCCAGTTACGGAAATACACGAATAAACAAATAGAAATAAATAAACAAATATTCATGTTCGAGGCCTTGAAAATTTGCCATTTCAGCCTAGAGCCTTCCTCAAAAACCACGTGCCGCTACTATTCCTGAGCATGACATGGGAGAGGTGTAAAAAGTGTAGGCTATAATTCATTCTTCAGTTGGACCGAATGTGAGATTTCTTAACTGGTAGTCCTGTATAATGCTTTCAGTAGGCAAATGTCTTTCCCGTGAAAGTAAAAAAAATAAAAATGAAATGAGCTAGGTAAACAATTTCAGTGTATTGGCACCTAAACGTACCAAATACAATTTCCAATCGTAATTTTGAGAATTTCTGCAAATGAACAATTTTGGAATTGGACATAATTTCTTTTGTATTACTAAAACATAATGATGTGGAAAAAAAAAAGAAAATTTATTTATTCTAAAAAAAAAACAAATTAGGCATACTAGAAGATTTTTGCGTTTTCCCAAAAACATGGTTTTGTATGTTGTACGTTCTGTTTCTAGACCCTAATTTACGAACTACTGACAGGATGTATATTATATTCTTCTTCTTCTTCTTCTTCTTCTTCTTCTTCTTCTTCTTCTTCTTCTTCTTCTTCTTCTTCTTCTTCTTCTTCAAGGTTTAGGCCTTTCGGCCTGTTCCGCCTCCATTAAAATTGATCTCGCCAACGTTTTATTGGTCTTCCTAATGTTAAATTATTCATATAAAATTCAAATAAATCACAGTTGCTCAGCAACAGTAGATGTGTGACTATACGGATGGTGAAAGTAAAATGATATGAATAGCATAATATAAAATAAATCGCATAATTCTGTAAAAACAATCGTTTCATTTTCATATTATACATCACTATAATTTTATAATATCCAATCTGTCTATAAATAAATAAATAATTTTCATACTACACATTATTCACAGTTTATAATATTCAACCTGTTAATAAATAAAATAAATAATTTAATTTTCATACTACGCATTGTCGTCGTGCATGACAGATAATATGTTCGATTCATTTTGTCGATATTATGACGAAGTTCGATATTCGCCGATATTCGTTCTGCAAAAGGAGGCTTGTCATGTTTGTTCGCTAATATTATGAAAATATTTGCGGTCCTCTTCTCTCACCCCTTCATGTTTTAAACTGCTTATGGATTTGAGCACAGATCTTGCGATTAGTTTTTCTTATGGAATAAGAGAAAGTTTGTAATGTCTTGGTTTGCTCCCTCATGTTTGAATATTGCATATTTCTATAGTCCCGTCGCTCTAATTTCCGGCAGCCAATCGTGTTGCAGGTCGGCTACATTTAAACGTGTGCGTCTTGTGATTCGCTGATGAAGACGATATTCATTTCTTAAGGCTCGATAAATACTCAATATAATCGGCCGCCATTTTGGCTCTTTCATTGGCGTTCGCAGAAAACACACGAAGACGTTATTTACCGCTCAGTTATTTGCTGAATTACAGTCTGTTTCATTTATTATTATAGGAGCTACGACATGATAATGTTTAACGGTGTGGCAAATAGATTTCTCGTCTGGTAGCTCGGCAACGAAAGAACAAAAATGCCGAACGATACTATCTACCTAGACTTTATAGAGCCTTCACTTCCTGTGACGTAAGCAAAGAGGAGGAGTCACGCCGGAAATAACAGCGTCGCGACTATAATCGGTACTATGAACATAAGCGTTTTTTTAATATAATTTTGTTTCATTTATTTATACGCATATTTTTGTGAATGTTTAGTTATATTAATAACAACAAAAATGACCTATACTCATACTATGCGTAAATTTGCAAGATATGTGCCTGACATCCTTATAAAGGCGCAGGGAGAGGAGGAACTAAGGAGAAAGGCACCGAACATAATATGTGAGAAAGGATAAATATTGAACAAATGCAAAGCGAGCTTCGGTTGTACAGAGACTCTGCAAACATTAACTGAACATAAGGTATCTTAACTGTTTTCAATGGATTCAGTTATTTTTGTTTAAATGCTTCACTTAGAGTATAGTTGGATGCCTATGGAGTAGGGCGAAGTTTGTAGGATCTCGATATCACCTCAAATGTTCGAGTGGAGGGGATACTGACTGTTATACTGACCATATAGAGGTGTCCACCAGTATTTACTTCAATATTTTAAGGAGCACCCATGGACGATGACGTGTGTAGTATAAAAGATACTGTAAATAATCGTTTTAAGTCTGCTTACTGAGAAAGAGACGATAAATTGGTCACATGAGGGATGACATAAGGGAATCTTACAAACACCCCATTTGTATTTAGTATTTATTTATTTAACCTGGTAGAGATAAGGCCGTCAGACTTTCTCTGCCCCTCTACCAGGAGATTCCAACTATAATATGAACAATAAAATTACAATTAGTATTAAATTTATAATTACAATTACAAATAATATTGCAATTAGTATTAAATTTACAATTACAATTACAATAAAATCAAAGTACGAAAAGATTACCTGAATAATTAAAGCTAGATCATTTATCATAGAGAAACAAAGAATATTTTATATTTACTGAATTACAAATTAAATCTAGAATAACAAAATTGTATAGCGATTAAATTACTGAACATTGAAATATTTTGTGATAGATTAAAGAAACTATTTACAATAAATCAATTACTGACCAAGTGCCTAGTAAGTTTGCGTTTGAATTCAATTTTATTTCGACAGTCCCTGATGCTAGCAGGTAGCGAATTCCAGAGTCTTGGCAGGGCTATTGTGAAAGAAGATGAGTATGAGGAGGTGCGATGGGATGGTATTGTTAGTATTGTTTCTTGACGAGAGCGTGTGTTCAGATGATGGTGGGAAGAAAGGTAAGTGAAGCGAGACGACAGGTACGAAGGAATAGAAGAGTTCAAGATTTCGAAGAGAAGGAGAAGTGAATGTAAATTTCTTTTCTTATCTAGTTTAAGCCAAGCTATTGCTTCCAGGGATGGGGTAATATGATCATATTTACGAACATTGCTTACAAAACGTACACACAAATTATGAGCACGTTGAAGTTTCATTTTGTTACGGGTATCACCATGGATACAGTCATCCTTTGCTACTTTTTCATTAGGAACAGCAATAGGCTACATTTAGCAGCGACATAAATGTGTTGGGTTTCTGCTGAAAGATTGAGTTATTAGGGAATAACTGCCATCACAGGGTAAGGACAATGCCTGCTGATATCCTGAGACAACAAGGATTAGAAGTCCACGAAGAAGTGCGTTGTATCTCGTAAGATGATTCAACAAGACGAGCAGATATTGTTGTAATTGATAGAAAAAGAATATAAGAACAATACTAGACCCAACTATCAGGTTTGAAAGAGATGCACAACAGCCAAAACTTACTGATATTGAAAAAAAATATCTATGAACTTTGCATTCCTTCTTTTAGCAATCAGTATAACATCATGGCTAGTCATTTGTCAGTACAGACCAATTATTTAGTCCTGACAGCTAAGTGAAGCGAAAAAGAGGAAGTAATAGGAGTAGTGGGGAGAGCTCCGGAGTAGAGATAAGGGCGAGCGGTCAGTAAAGGAATGCAGTACAGCTTAATTGTACTAGAAACATACCCCTCTACCGCAAGCATTAT